>NC_134102.1:114807669-115094427 GCF_000715075.1 Nicotiana tabacum | reverse complement strand
ACTTTTGACATTTCAAGCCTAATTCCACTATGGACCTCCAAATAATATTCCGGACACGCTCCTAAGCCCAAAATCACCATACGGAGCTATTGGAATTATCAAAATTCAAATCCGAGGTCGTTTACATATAGGTCCATATCCGGTCCATTTATCTAACTTAAATTTTCAATTATGAGACTAAGTGTCTTATTTCATTCTGAATTCCTTCCAGACCCAAACCAACTAACCCGATAAGTCATAAATCAATTGCAAGACATAAATTGAGAAGTAAATGGGGGAATGGGGTTATAATATTCAAAACGACTGGCCGGGTCGTTACATTCTCCCTCTCTTAAACAAATGTTCGTCCTCGAACGAGTTTAGAATAATACCTGGAGTCTCAAATAAGTGTGGATATTTGTTCCGCATCTCCTGCTCAGTCTCCCAAGTAGCTTCTTTGACTGGCTGGCCTCTCCACTGCACCTTCACTGATGCTATGTTCTTTGACCTTAGCTTTTGAACCTGCCGGTCTAAATTAGCCACCGGCTCCACATCATAAGTCAAATTACCGTCTAGCTGTACTGTATTGAAATCCAGAATGTGAGACGGATCCTCGACATACTTTCAGAGCATGGATACATGGAACACTGGATGAACACCTGATAGACTAGGTGGCAAAGCAAGTTCATAAGCCACCTCCCCAATTTTATTAAGTATCTCAAAAGGCCCAGTATACCGAGGGCTCAACTTGCTCTTTTTCCCGAACCTCAACACACCTTTCATGGGTGAAATCTTGAGCAGAACCGTCTCCCCAACCATGTGAACAACATCACGAACCTTCATGTCGGCATAACTCTTCTGTCTAGACTGTGTCGTGCGGAGCCGTGCCTGAATCACTTTGACCTTCTCTAAAGCATTCTGAACCAAGTCAGTACCCAATAGCCTAACCTCACCCGGCTCAAACCAACCCACCAGAGACCGACACCGTCTCCCATATAAAGCTTCATACGGAGCCATCTAAACGCTTGACTGGTAGCCATCTGAATCCCTAATCAAGATTGAAAATATAGTATTTAAATATAATAAAACACTCCCCAAAACCTGGTGTCACTGAGTATACGAGCATCTAATATGAATACAAGTGTGGAAAATATAGTCTATAATAGTCTGAGACAAAATACGGTAAACAAAGAGATAGGGAGGGAGAGAAAAGGTCTGCGGAACACGGCAGCTACATCAAAATCTCCTGAAAATCAACCGCACGAAAGGATTAACACCCGCTATGTCCGGGAACACCTAGATCTGTACACGAAGTGCAGGGTGTAGTATGAGTACAACTAACTTAGCAAGTAACAATAATAAATAAGGAACTGAAGATAGTAACGAGCTACATAGTTATGGTTCATTTCGAGTAATTCCAGCCAAGAATAGACATGCTATCAAATCTGCCAGATTAATGTCAAATCAATTTTTATACAGTTCCTGTTCATGTAAACCATATATCAACAATCTTTTAGAGATTTTCCAATAATGACAGATAGCAACTAAGTGCAACAACAAATGGAAATCAAGTACAACCTCTTAGGACAACAATCACTCACTGGGCTCCCAGCCCTCATCACTCCCTGGGCTCTCATCCCTCATCACTATCTCAATGGGTACCCGCGCTCATTGGGGGGTGTACAAACTGCGGAGGGGCTCCTACAGCCCAAGCACTATAATCTGCACGGATAACTCACGTGCTATACGGACAACTCACGTGCCATAATATAAATATCTGGATCCGCACGGCCAACTCACGTGCTGCATGGCCAACTCACGTGCTATAGTATAATATAAGAATCCGCACGGCCAACTCACGTGCTGCATGGCCAACTCACGTGCTCTAGTATAATATAAGGATCCGCACGGCCAACTCACGTGCTGCACAGACAACTCACGTGCCATAGTATCAATATCTCACAAGCAGGCCCTCGGCCTCACTCAGTCATAAATATCTCCGGTCTCTCGGGCTCTCAATAATCATGAAATCAGCCCAAACCATAATGATATGATGTATCAATAATAATAACAGAGACGGAGATAAAATGTACAAGTAAAAACTGAGACTGAGCAAATATAGCATTTAGCAGGCAATTCAACAAGTACACGACCTCTGTGGACCCCAATAGTACTATCACATAGCATAAGCATGATTTCTAAGATGATTTACAGTCAAATTTTATCAACACATAGAGAGCATATAGCTAACAACAAATTATTCAACTTTACGGTTTTACGGGACGGACCAAGTCACAATCCCCTCGGTGCACGCCCACACGCCCGTCACCTAGCATGTGCGTCACCTCCAAAATAATCACATGATACCAAAATCCGGGGTTTAATACCCTCAGGACCAGATTTAAAACTATTACTTACTTCAAGCCGTGAAATTCTTATTTTGCAATGTCCTTTCCTCGTGAATTGGTCTCCAAACGCCTCGAATCTGATCATAAATAATTCATTTCAGTCAATAAAATTCATTGGAATTAATTCCATAAGAAAATAATAATTTTCCATAAAAATCCAAAAATTAGATCAAAAATTGCCTGTGGGGCCCACGTCTCGGAACTCAACAAAAGTTACAAAAATCCGAAAGCTCATTCCACCATGAATCTAACCATACTAATTTTACCAAAATCCAACATCAACACAACCTCCAAATCCTCAAATCTTATTTCAAATCCCTAAGTTCAAAACCCCCGATTTACACCTCAGAAACATGTAATCTAGTCGGATTATTCGATGATAATTCAATATTATGGAGTAGAAATGATCACAAGGGACTTACCTCAAGTTTTCCCATGAAAACCTTGCTCAAAATCGCCCAACCCGAGTTTGAAATGCCCTAAAATGGCAAAAGCTCGGAACCCCTCTATTTTTGTACTGCCCAGAGGTTTTCGCACCTGCGGCAACTTGGCCGCTTCTGCGCCAACCGCATGTGCAGAAACAGTCTCGCATATGCGCCTTTGCCTGCATCTGCGCGCCTATTTGCGCTCTTGCGCAAGCCGCTTCTGCGCGCGTCCCTCCGCATCTGTGCTCACGCAGGTGCGGAATTTCCCTCGCACCTGCGACCACTACCCCACAGTCCATTTGTGCATCTGTGCTTGCGAGGCTCGCTTCTGCGAGCTCGCACCTGCGATGGAATTTCTGCAGGTGCGATTGCAGCAGAGGGCAGAAACTTCAGCTATTTCTTCTAAGTCCGAATTTGATCCGTTAACCATCCGAAACTCACCCGAGGCCCCCGGGACCTCAATCAAATGTACCAACAAGTCCTAAAACATCATACGAACTTAGTCGAGCCTTCAAATCACATCCAACAACACTAAAACACGAATCACACATAGATTCAAGCCTAATGAACTTTGAAATTTTCAATTTCTACAAATGACTTCGGAACCTATCAAATCACGTCCGATTGACCTCTAATTTTGCACACAAGTCATAAATGACATAACAGAGGTATTCCAATTTTCAGAATCGGATTTCGACCCCGATATCAAAAAGTCAACCCCCCGGTCAAACTTTCCAAAAATTCAACTTTCGGCATTTCAAGCCTAATTCCACTATGGACCTCCAAATAATATTCCGGATATGCTCCTAAGTCCAAAATCACCATACGGAGCTATTGGAATCATCAAAATTCAAATCCGAGGTCGTTTACATATAGGTCCATATCCGGTCTATTTTTCTAACTTAAATTTTCAATTATGAGACTAAGTGTCTTATTTCATTCCGAATTCCTTCCGGACCCGAACCAACTAACCCGATAGGTCATAAATCAATTGCAAGACATAATTTGAGCAGTAAATGGGGACACAGGGTTATAATATTCAAAACGACCGACCGGGTCGTTATAATTATATTTTTAAATTGTGTAGATCTCTGTTGCATACTGATTAAATTATTAAATCTTGTTATATTCTCCATCATTGATCTGATTTATATACTTTAAATTTGCTAGACTTTCTCCTGCTAAATGTTTTTACCTGTTTAGCTGAAACTTGGTTTCTTTTATTCTGTGCATTATTTGAAGGTTGAATTTCTTTAATTTAAATATTATTAATATGAAGTATTTGATATTTTAAATTTGGAACTTAGGAAACGTATTAAAAAATTTTAAATATTATTTTTGTTGAGTTATTTATTCTCGAATATTTTGTGAGATTTCGTACTCATTGTGATTGAGCCGTGAACTCCCTATTGTGGAAAGTATTGTTGGTGTTGTTTATTTTGGCAAATTGAATTAATTGGGCACTTGAGGTGCAAATTGTGATATATTATGATATTGATACGCATGCGGTAGTATAAGGTCTAGGTGTTGAAGTGCATGCGGTGAGATAAGGGTATCTTGATACGCATGGCTAGTAGGGGAACTAATAGAAGTCATGCGGTGTGATAAGGGTGGCTAAAATGCGAGATGCTATTTCGGAAAAAAATATTTTTCTTTAAAATTCAATGTGAAGGCTCCCGCGGTGATATAAGGAAATGAGATATTGTGAATTTATTTGTGATTTGGGACTACGAGGCGGTACCTCGGGAGTGCCCTTGTTGATATTGATTTATGACCGCAGTTGCCTTTGATTATTGTTGTGATTTTCTTAAATTTGAAAAGAATTCTGTTTTATTTTCACGAGGTATTATTTGCCATTATTTTGCATAGTTAATTGGTGACATACTACTTACTTGATTCATTTCCATTGCCATTTCATTTTTATTATATTGTTAAATATTTCACCTTGTCTTTTATTATTCCAGTAGGGCCTGACCTGACCTCGTCACTACTCTACCGAGGTTAGGCTTGGCACTTACTGGGTACCGCTGTGGTGGACTCATACTACGCTTCTGCACGTCTTTTTATACAGATCCAGGTACATCCTACCAGTCCAGATATCAGTGAGCTACCTGTGTATGGACACTTCGAGGTATATCTACCAGCGTCTACAGACTCCAGAGTCCCCTTCTATCATTATTATGTTGCTTCCTTATTTTCCTAAAACCCTGATATATAGATACATTGAGGATAAATTCTTAGAAGCTTGTGACTTATTTCTACCGGGTTTTGGGAGTTGTAATTATGTGAATTGTAGATTTAATTATTTTATATTTCAATTGTTATTCCGCATTGATAGGCTTACCTAGTCTTAGAGACTGGGTGACATCATGATATCCTACGGAGGGAATTTGGGGACGTGATATATGTGAATTGTATGAAGGTGACGCACATGCTAGGTGACGGGTGTGTGGGCGTACACCATAGAAATTGTGACTTAAATAAATTCTGTGGAGTTGTAAAATTAAGGAATCATGTTATTATCCGCGTATCCTCCACGTATTAGAGGAATTGAGCTGAGGCTCATATTAAAGATCATGTTGAGGCTACATGCCGATATTTTGGGACCCATAGGGTCGTGTTGCTATTGAAATAATTGTTTTAAAATATACATTTCATACTTAGTCATGTTCATCCATTGTGAGGATATTTATGGGATCGAGCTGTGCGCCGCAGAAGGCCGTATTGGCTTTATATATATTATAATAATTATTATATGGATCAGGGTTGCACACCGCAACAGGCCTTATTGGATTTATTATTATGGGATCAGACTGCACGCCGCGGTAGGCCATATCGGCTTTATATATCGCTTGGGCTGAAGGATCCCCTACGGAGTCTGCACCCCCCCCCCCCTATAGTGAGCGCAGATGATTTATATCTGGGATGGACTTCCCAGGGTATGGACTTGCCTTATTTATTTATAATTGTGATGAATTTCTGTCACGACCCAAAATCCCACCACAGGCGTCGTGATGGCACTTAATCTCTAAGACTAGGTAAGCCGATTACAATTACATTTAGAGCCATTTTTTTTGAAACATATAATTTAATACAAGTGTCGAAACCAAAATCATAAACAAATATAACAACCTCCCAAGACTGGTAATACTGAGTTACGAACTCTAACTGAATATATGCAATGATCTCAAGGATCGAATATACAATATTGTTCGAATAAGAGTTGACAGTACAATAAAATAGAAAGACTCCAAGGGACTGTGACGACCAAGCAGCTCTACCTTGAATCCTTGCGATCAACACACTAACTCTGCCCAAGTCCAATATCTCCAATACCTGGCTCTGCACAAAAATATGCAGAAGTATAGTATGAGTACACCACAGTCGGTACCCAGTAAGTATCAAGACTAACCTCGGTGGAGTAGTGACGAGGTATAGTCAAGACACTCACTAGTCAAATAACATGTGCAATATAGCAGTATACAATAGTAACAAAAATCAACCAGTGATAGCAACAAAAATCTACCAATGATATAAATAGCAAGTCAACAAGAACACCATAATTATTACTCAAACGAATAATGTCACGACCCAAATTCTCCTATAGGTCGTGATGGCGCCCAACGCTACCGCTAGGCAAGCCAACAGTGAACTAACCACATGATTGTTGCTTTTAATATTTTTAAAATAGCTGATTTTTAGTTAGTACATAAATAGGAAGTAAAAATTTAATAAGATGAGAGATAACAAATTTTAAGATCAAGTGAGATAAGTAAACAACCCAAAAAGCATCACGTGTCTACTAGCAAAATTTCTAAGACCTGGTGTCATAAATGTATGAGCTACTAGTAGAATATACAAAAGAATACTACATTACTGTCTGAAGTGAAATAGACAAAAAAAATACAAGCAAAAGAAAGACTTCGGCTGCTGCAGAACGGGCTCAGAAGGCAGCTCACCGCAAAGTCTCGTGAAAATCAAGGATGCGCGCCGGACTGATATCCAGATGCACCTGCCTTAGATCCTGCACATTTAGTGCAGAAGTGTGGCATGAGTACATAAACAACATGTACCCAGTAAGTATTTAGTCTAACCTCGAAGAAGTAGTGACGAGGGCTCGACTTCGATACTTACTATGGGCCAACAATAAAATATAAAAAAAATCTAATTAAACATGGGGTATATAAATGATATTAGAACTCGGAAGCAAGAAATAAATAAACAATCTTTTCACCGATAGTTAGTACTAAATCAATTTTCCTCATTTAAACATTTCACCTCTCAAGCCAATGAAACAATATCAAATATAATTGGGCGCCCAGTATTATTACACACAAATTATGTCGAGGCCATGCGGCCCGATCCAAAATACATGTACATATACTATGTGCATGTCACGACCCAAAACCAACCGTCATGGTAGCGCCTATCGTGGAACTAGGCAGGCCATAACTCAATCATTTCAACACAGCAAAAGCTTTGGAAATATATATGGAAGCAATTTATATTAAAGAAAATCCTTTTTGAAACAGAAATAAATCCGCAACACAATACAATCTATCCCAAAATCGGGGTGTCACCAAGTACATGAGCATCTATACCGGGATACAGTCTACTACAATGTCTAGGGAATAAGAACTGAAATACAAATAAAGAAAATGAAGGAGAGTTAAGGCCTGCGAACGCTATACAACTACCTCGATAGTCTCCGAGATCTCAACTCCTCTCTCAGCAACCGCCGTGACCGGAAGCACCTGGATCTGCACACGAGGTGCAGGGTGTAGCGTGAGTACAACCAACTCAATAAGTTACAAATCCAAACTCTGGATTGAAAGGTAGTGAGGAAGTCAACTGACACAGTTCAATATAGAAATAACAGTACAAAAATGTAGGCATGCTTTCAAGTTCAATAGATAATTCAAATAGTAAAAATAGAGTAAATCTGAATGGTATGAAGAATATAACTCCTCTAATTCTACATGCCAATGCTTATGTTGTATGTGATGCACCATGCTAACAACCTCATGTACTCACACTCTCAACTGCTCAATCACTCAGTATTGTATATGGCCCATCCGGCCCAACCATCCCGGAATATATACATCAATGACTATCAGTCACCCAGTATCGAGTAGGGCCAATCCAGCCCGTGGAGAAGATCCATCTCTAGGTATATAATGCTTCGGATAAGATCCATGTCGAGGGAATATTCATCCCTCAATATAATCAACCGTGCTCACTGGGGGTGTGTGCAGACTCCGGAGGGGCTCATTTAGCCCAAGCGCTATCATAATTCAGTATAACCACTGCGGCGTGTAGCCCAATCCCATAAATGTCAATCATAGTCAGGCCCTCGGCCTCACTCAGTCATCAATCTCTCCAGTCTCTCTCACGGGCTCACCATATCAATGAAACTACCTCGAAAACAATGATATGATGCATCAATAAATAACAACAGAGACTGAGATATAATGTAAAATGAATGAATATTACTAAGTACGAAATATCAATGAAATCCGTAAGATAACAGCAAGAAACAACCACTATGGGTCCCAACAGTACCGGCATATAGCCTAGACATGATCTCTAGCATGTTTAACAGCTTAATTCGTTTATAACATGATGAAAACACGGACATCAACAAGATAAGTCCACTATACAGTGCCATGGAATTGACCAGGCCACAATTCTCACGGTGCACGCTTGCACGCCCGTCACTTGGCATGTGCGTCTCCTCAACACCAATGATATAACATATATTTTAGGGTTTCGAACCCTCAGAGCCAAGTTTAGAAGTGTTACTTACCTCAATCCGGGCAAAACTCTACTCCAACACGCCTTTGCCTCGGAAATCGGTCTCCAAATGACCCGAATCTGGCCACAAACAATATAATACAAACAATACGGGCTAAAGGAATCAATAATACAAAAAATTACTAAGTTATAACTCAAAATCCGAAATTGGTTCAAAGCCTCCCTCGGGCCCACGTCTCGAAATCCAACAAAAGTTACAAAACCCGAAAGCCCATTCGACCAGTCTAACCATACTAAATTTATCAAAATCTAACATCAAATCGCCACTCAAACCCCCAAAATCAACTCTCCAAATCCGTAGCCTCAAACCCCCAAATTTCACCTCAAAAATACACAAACTAGGTGGAAAATCAGTGGGGAAACATAATTATTGAAGAAAAATGAACACAAGGAGCTTATTTCAATAATCTCTTCAAAAACCCTCTCAAAAACCTCCAAAACCCGATTTCAAAATGTTAGAAATGGGATAAATCTCGGAACCTTCGTTTACATAGGTTCTGCCCAGGCTTTCCGCACCTGCGGCAACTAAGCCGCTTCTGCGCCCTTGCAGGAGCGACAAAATACTCGCTTCTACGGTGACCTCCGCATATGCGGCTCCCACATCCACTCCTGCGGAAACACCCCTGCGTGATATCCTCCACTTCTACGGAGCCCAGCTCCCCCTCCTTCCTTCACTTCTGCGGCCTTCACCCCACATCTGTGGTCTCGCAGGTGCGGGAAAACCTTCACACCCGCGTCCCTCTGCCTTATCTCCTCCATCTCCGCATCTGCGGACCTTCACCCACACCTACGGGCTCGCATCTCCAGTTCCCATTCCGCAGGTGCGATTACACCAGCGGCACACAGACTTCAGCAACTTCTCAAATCAAATTCCAAGTCCGTTAACCACCCGAAATCAACCTGAGGCCCCCGGGACCTCAACCAAGCACACCCACAAGTCATAAAACATCATACGAACTTAGTCGAACTGTCACGACCAAAAATTCATTAAAGGTCGTGATGGCACCGGACACCGCTGTCAGTCAAGCCAAAAATAAATACTTAACTTGGTTCCCACTTTAATATTTTTGAAATAATATTTCCTTCAATTAAATGGCAAAAGATGAAATTTGCAAAATAAATAATGATATTCTTAATAAATTCCAATACAGTGCAACCCACAATCGCCCCAAAACTCGGTGTCACAAGTGCATGAGCCTCAACTAAGAATGTAAAATAAAATACAACATCTGTCTGAAATACAAATCGGACAGGAAAATATAAATGCTCTGAGGGAGACTCTGCTGGCTTCGGACTCATAACGTGGAATGCAACTCACCTAAGTCCCCGCAATAACTGCGCCTCTACACCCACAAGGCCACTAGGCATATATGCACCTGCACAAAAATGTGCAGCAAGTGTAGTATGAGTACGTAAATCAACGCGTACCTAGTAAGTATCCAGCCTATCCTCGAAGAAGTAGTGACGAGGGGTCGACTTCGACACTTTCTATGGGTTATAAATAAAATGTCAATGATATAATTAAACATGGATTATATAATACAGTTGCAAGCTCAATATTTTGGAGTAAGTAAACAGTTCCTTTATAATTAAGAAATCTCCAAATTTATTTTCCATTATTTAACAATTTATCTCAGGCCAAGAAGGCAATATCATTTATTGTTAATTCCAAAGCAATCAATTAAATCATGCGCAAATCATGCCGAGGTCGTACGGCCCGCTCCAATATAAATATTTAAACTGTGCACTACCTAGGGTTGAACGGCGCGAATCATAGATGTATCTATTTAATCTGCCGAAGCGTTCGGCCCGCTCCATAAAAGATAAACACATTCAATAGTCAATCAAGAATTCTTTAAGGAGCAATTGTCCAAGAAATGTCAATTCTCATTTGACGGTCAAGAAAAAAAACGAAGTTTAACCTTTTTTAAAAAAATCCTTTTACCAAGTTCAATATGTTTTAAGCAATTTAAATTAACAATAAGGTTGCAAATTATAGCATGATTTAGGTCCAAACTACCCGGACATGAGCATAATAGTAGCTACGCACGGGCTCTCGTCACCTCGTGCGTACGTAGCCCCCCACAAATAGAAGCACATATTAAGTTAATTCACCTATGGGGTTAATTCCCTCTTACAAGGTTAGAAAGGAGACTTACCTCGCTCCGAAATTCCATAGCCGGCTCCCAAGCCTTTCCAACAACTCAAACCGATGCCCAACGCTCCAACAGTAGTCAATAAATGTGCAAACCCATAAAAATACACTCTAATACTCACAACAATTCGATTTAAACAAATTTCCAACTCTGCTCAAAAAGTTGATAAAATCACCCTCGGGGCCACGTGCCCGGATTCCGAAAATTTTCAAAGATAAACTTTACCCATAACATCACGAACTCAAATATATCATTTATTTCAAATTTCATGCCCAAATTCGTGGTCAAAATCCAAAATATAAATTTCTAGGTTTTCCTCTTAAATCCCACATTTCTACAAATTTTCATGTCTAAATCCATATATAATCCAAGTATTTAACTTGAAATAGGTGGAGATCACTTACCTTGACATAGATGACGAAAATCTCCCTTCCAAGAGCTCCAAAAATTTCCCAACCAAATGAAAAATGGAGGAAAAAATGGCCAAATCCCGTCTTTAAAACAATCTGCCCAAGCCAGGCCCTTCTTCACGTTCGCGCTCAAAGCCTCGCATTCACGAAGGCTGCAGACACCACTGCTTCCCGTTCGCGGCTGGAGCTCCACGTTCGCGTAGGCCAAACTACTCCAGGCCTCCTTTCCGCTTTTCTTCTTTGCGTTCGCGACCCCTGTGTCGTGTTCGAGTAAGCTTCCTTAAGCAACCCTCACGTTCGCGACCTCCGCCTCGCGTTCGCGAAGGCCAAAACCCAACTGCCTCAAATTCCTCTTCGCGAACATAGGACACCCTTCGTGTTCGCGATGAAGGAAGCCAGATACCAGCAACAGCAGTCCAAAACAGCCCGAAATGATCTGAAATCATCCTGAAACACACCCGAGGCCCCGTCCAATCACACAAACCAGTCCCTCAACATAACACGAACCTGCTCGAGGCCTCAAATCAGATCAAACAATATCAAAATCATGAATCACACCACAATTCGAGTTTAATGAACTTTAGAACTTCAAACTTTTACATTCGACACCGAAACATATCCAATCACGTCCGATTGACCTCAAATTTTGCACACAAGTCACATTCGACATTACGGACCTACTCCAACTCCAAAAAATTAGAATCTAACCCCGATATCAAAAAGTCCACTTCCGGTCAAACTTCTCAAAAACCTTCTAGAAATTTAACCACCGCAAGACACCTCCCACATGTCCTTCCTCATCCTTCGCTGCCCAGTTGTTGCCTTAAATAAAAATCTATCTCTGTAGCACTTGAACCAATAGATCACTACCAACTTTAAACTTCCCTGAAGATCATCTTTCTCGAGCCATCAACCCTAGAAACACCGATTCGATCCCGAAATCGCTATACCCCGTTATTTCAGACAATAGTTTCTCCGGCACCATTTCACAATACCTTGCTCCGAAGGAGAATCGAAGAAACTATAACATATGGCAAACTTAACATATTCAGCAAGGACAACGACACCACATCACGGATGAAGATTCCAACATGCTCGAAAATACCAAGTCTTGTTACTCCATCAACCCAAACCTGAACATTCTTAGTCCGATTGCTTTTCCTCCGCTGGAAATAAAATACTGAACCTCTGAATCATGCATGGAGAAAAAAAACCTCCTTTCTAATAATTCACTGCCCCTACACATAGACAAGTATCCTACCACTACTTCAATACTGTGCGATAATAACTCATGAACTTCATAGCAATTGGTGCATAACCCCAAAACCATCAGAAAATACAGCTACTGAGCTGAGATGACAGAACATCCTTCCACAAGGCAATGATGTTAGCCCAGTCGAATACGCAGCGAGAAACATCCTGCTCTACATCATTAGTGCCATTAAAATTCCTCTATTCCAAATTTATAACAAACGCTTCATGTCGCATAAGATCGAATATGAAGGAAATAAAGGCATAAGCCTCAAAGGAATCAAATCGCATGATGAGGAATCAAGAAAGGGAAGTGCTCCTTACAGTCCTGTAGCCTCTCAAAGATAAGTACAAACTTCTCCGTACCGATCCGCAAGACTCTACTAGACTTGCTCATGACTCATGAGACCTAAGTGAACCTAGCGCTCTGATACTATGTTGTCATGACCCAAAATCCATTAAAGGTCGTGATGGTGCCGGACACCGCTGTCATGCAAGCTAAAAATAAATACTTAACTTGGTTCTCACTTTAATATTTTTGAAATCATATTTCCTTCAATTAAATGGTAAAAGATGAAATTTACAAAATAAATAATGATATTTTTAACAAATTCTAATAGAGTGCAACCCACAATCGCCCTAAAACCCGGTGTCACAAGTGCATGAACCTCAACTAAGAAGGTAAAATAAAATACAACATCTGTCCGGAATACAAATTGGACAGAAAAATATAAATGCTCTGAGGGAGACTCTGCTGGCTGCGGACTCGTAACGTGGAATGCAGCTCACCTAATTCCCCACAATAACTGCGCCTCTGCGCCCATAAGGCCACTAGGCATATATGCACCTACACAAAAATATACAACAAGTGTAGTATGAGTACATATATCAACACGTACCCAGTAAGTATCCCGCCTATCCTCGAAGAAGTATTGACGAGGGGTCGACTTCGACACTTACTATGAGTTATAAATAAAATATCAATGATATAATTAAGCATGGATTATATAATACAGTTACAAGCTCAATATTTTGAAGTAAGTAAGCAGTTCCTTTATAATTAAGAAATCTCCAAATTTATTTCTATTATTTAACAATTTATCTCAGGCCAAGGAGGCAATATCATTTATTGTAAATTGAAAAGCAATCAATTAAATAATGAGCAAATCAGGCCGAGGTCGTATGGCCCGCTCCAACATAAATATTTAAACTTTGCACTGCCGAGGGTTGAACAACGCAAACCATAGATGCATCTACTTAATCTGCGAGGCGTTCGGCGCGCTCTACAAAAGATAAACACATTCCACAGTCAATCAAGAATTCTTTAAGGAGCAATTGTCCAAGAAATGTCAATTCTCATTTGAGGGTTAAGAAAAAAAATAAGTTTAACCATTTTAAAAAAATTCATTTACCAAGTTCAATATGTTTTAAGCAATTTAAATTAACAATAAGGTTGCAAATATCACAAGTATAGCATGATTTGGGTCCTAAACTACCCGGACATGAGCATAATAGTAGCTACGCACGGATTCTCATCACCTCGTGCGTATGTAGCCCCCCACAAATAGAAGCACATATTAAGTTAATTCACCTATGGGGTTAATTCCCTCTTACAAGGTTAGAAAGGAGACTTACCTCGCTCCGGAGTTCCATAGCCGGATCCCAAGCCTTTCCAACAACTCAAACCGATGCCCAGCGCTCCAAAACTAGTCAATAAATGTGCAAACGCATAAAAATACACTCTAACACTCACAACAATTCGGTTTAAACAAATTCCCAACTCCGCTCGAAAAGTTGATAAAATCAGCCTCAGGCCCACGTGCCCGGATTCCAAATATTTTCGAAGATAAACTTTACCCATAACCTCACGAACTCAAATATATAATTTATTTCAAATTCCATGCCTAAATTCGTGGTCAAAATCCAAAATATAAATTTCTAGGGTTTCCTCTTAAAATCCTAAATTTCTACAAATTTTCATGTCTAAATCCATATATAATCCAAGTATTTAACTTGCAATAGGTGGAGATCGCTTACCTTGACATAGATGACGAAAATCTCCCTTCCAAGAGCTCCAAAAATTGCCCAACCACATGAAAAATGGAGGAAAAAATGGCCAAATCCCGTCTTTAAAACAATCTGCCCAGGCTAGGCCCTTCTTCGCATTGGCGCTCAAAGCCTCACGTTTGCGAAGGCTGCAGACACCACTGCTTCGTGTTCGCAGCTGGAGCTCCGCGTTCGTGCATTCGCGTAGGCCAAACTACTCCAGGCCCCCTTTCGGCTTTTCTTCTTTGCGTTCGCGACCCCTGTGTCGGGTTCGCGTAAGCTTCCTTAGGCAACCCTCCACGTTCGCGAAGGCCAAAACCTAGCTGCCTCAAATTCCTCTTCGCGAACGCAGGACACCCTTCGTGTTCGCGATGAAGGAAACCAGATACCAGCAACAACAGTCCAAAACAGCCCGAAATGATCCAAAACCATCCCGAAACATACCCATGGCCCCCGGGATCCTGTCCAATCACACAAACCAGTCCCACAAAATAACACGGACCTTCTCGAGGCCTCAAATCACATCAAATAATATCAAAATCATGAATCACACCCCAATTCGAGCTTAATGAACTTTAGAACTTCAAACTTTTACATTCGATGCCGAAACCTATCCAATCACGTCCGATTGACCTCAAATTTTGCACACAAGTCACATTCGACATTACGGACCTACTCCAACTCCCAAAAATTAGAATCTAACCCGGATATCAAAAAGTTCACTTCCGGTCAAACTTTTCGAAAACCTTCAAATTTTTAACTTTCGCCAAATGACCCTGAAATGACCTACGGACCTCCAAATCCATTTCCGGAAGCGCTCCTAATAACAAATTCACTTACAGAGTTATTCCCAGACTCAGAATCCCAAACAGACATCGATAACATTAAAATGCACTTCAACCCAAATTTATGAAATTCTTTCAAAATGCCAACCTTCTACAATAGGTGTCGAAATGCTCCCGAGCAATCCAGAACTCGATACGGACATACGCCCAAGTCCAAAATCAACATACGAACCTGTTGGAACCTTCAAATCCCGATTTCGAGGTCGTTTACTCAAAAATAACACTTTAGTCAATTCTTCCAACTTAAAGCTTTCGAATTTAGAATTGGCTTCCCAAACTAACTCCGAACTTCCCGAAATTCAATTCCAACCATACGCACAAGTCATAATACCTGCAGTGAAGCTGCTCAGAGTCTCAAACCGCTGAATGATGGCTAGAGCTCAAAACGACCAGTCGGGTCGTTACATTCTCTCCTACTTAAACATATGTTCCTTCTCGAACGTGCTAAGAACTGCTCTAAAGTTGTCCAAAATCATTGTTTAACACCTCGTGCACCTACCTATGCTACCACAACTCAGTTGAGCACACTAGCTTGAGCAATCTGAAGATTCTCCCCATTATTTAGGCAAATAAGCCTTAGAGCCAAATTCCAACATCTGAGATTCTCTACTAGGGCTGCTTCCAGCATACGAACACTGTTTCAATCACTACATGATGTACCAATACATGATTGTATACTCTCACTGAATTCACACCATGCACTGCATTATTCACATGCCCATATTAACATCCTCTGATGACAATAGCCGAAATCCCACAAATCTGATGCTCACAACACACCTCATGACACATATAAGTCTTGTTCCAATTCTTGAACTGCCACGACAGAGAAGATGAGTAGAACTCATAGCCACCTGCCGAATCACAATTTATGGAGTCTCTCCTCCCGACAAGAACCATTACCTCATTCTGGATTGATTAACAATATTTACTCTTTAATATGCTACATATAAATCTGATCACACTGATCCCAGGTCCAATAATCTTGTCTCACCCAGTACAAGCTGCTCAGGCAATAAGCCACCTCAGACACTACCCAAAAATCTCATATGATGCCACCATGTGCCAATAATCCACAAACTCGAATGTGGTACATAAGGAAAACGAACTCTGGAAAGAACTTCTTAGCCTACGTAATTAATTAAACAACCGAAAAGGTGTCAAGAATATTTCTCAGAAAATGCGAGACAAAACACACAGGAATAGATATAGGGAACTGTGCTCAACATCACACTGTTGCGGCGTGCAACCCGATCCATACATGCTACCGTTGCGGCGTGCAACCCGATCCAACCATGATACCCGTGGTGGCGTGTCACTCGATCTAAACAACATATCCGTGGTGGCGTGCCACCCGATCCAACCATATACCCATGGCAGCATGCCACCCGATCCACACATCATAATCTAAAGAAAACAGACATCGAGCCGCAACGCTCATACACACGAAACGCCCGAATATCAACCATAAGCACGCCAAGTGAATAATACAAATCCTGGGGACACGGGTAGCGTCACGCTCTTCAAATATAAAGCACCACTAAGGTGCGATATATGGCCTACATCTCGAGAGCCATCCTGCTCACATAATACCACAAACCATACGGGATCTCAATACGAGTGCGAATAATCAAATCACCTCACAACCCACTTGGTATAATATAGATTACACGGAATAGCTGACGACAGAAATAACATCCAAGGCCCGAAGACCCTTCCAAAAATAACGTTATGCTGAAAGAAACACATCCGGCCTGATATAGAGCCCACATTCACATTTAGATCCATCCACGGACCTCAAGCCGATTCAGATCTTACCGCATTGGGCTAATACCCTTTCAAGGATCCACAATGACCATTTTCCCATGACACGCAAGAACAACCATCGAATCCAGAACAAACTTCCACAACTCACAATCAAATGAACCAAGCGCCCTTTAGGCATAAATTCTCGCATTAGCGATAGTACCACAATCTTCATAATCAATCAGGTGACTACATGTCACACTTACACAATCTTCCTATGGGACGCACTCCCATGACCTTCCGCACTAGGTAACAGGTTTGCACCTCCATACTGCCGGCCACTTTAATGATGTAAAGCAAATCAAGAATCCGCAACTTAGTACACAGAGCCTCTTAAACAGGACAACGATCTCAGGTGACGCTAAAGACAATACCAGCTTACTCTAAACATCTGAATTTTTCCCTACTCATCCGAGCCCTTGACATTCTTGTTGACACCGAACCGCAACCTTGATCCTCAGTTTCAATTTCCCATGCCGCTCACTACACCTAACAGGCCAATACGTGAGAGTACCAGAATTCCATAATAACTCTTGATCCACTAATGGAATAAACACTTCATCAAATAGAAACCTTTTTACTTAGCTCATTTCAGAAGAGTCATTGCAACACGTGATTGAATTTTCATAACCGCAGAAAATAAAACCCCACATAGTGGTCTAAACCACCATGTCCCTTCCGGGATCCATCTACTCATAATAAGCCATAATAACTGAATACCTCCGAATAATTCAAATTATGGTGGCCGTCAAGCCTCGCATGTACCGCCGCAACCACCTGTAAAACTTCACGCTAAAGAAACGGATCACTGCCACAGTCATGCTGATTCAACCATTACTAACCGACCCCGCTTCCTTCCAATTTATTCTCTACTTGCCTTAGAAATAACAATAATAGCTCCATTCAAACGTCACAAAGCCAAATCCGCACCCATCCTTAGTGACCTTATTTCACGGGACTAAGTTGTCTCCAAAACCCACGAACCATCTCATACCCTCCTTATGCGCATATTCGCATCTTCAACCGGTACACCCATTCTGAAAATCCCTCTATGAATCTAAAGTTACGTTCTCCTATTCTGCAAAGGCCACACCGCAAACCGAAGATAATATAGAACATTCCAAGCCACTTTTCATAATCCACTGCAAAAGCTCAATACTTAACCATACTACTGGCTCGAAATCCTTAGGCACCACACTTTGAACCCACTAGAACCATTGTTGAGAGTCACCCACTCTGACTTGTTCCCAATTATTATCAAACTCCACACCCTGCTGGCCCATGAACACCCTCTCAAAGAAGCAACCAGCTGAATTACTTTCCTTGTACATCACATCCACACGAAGCATAGACTCTAAGTCTTCCCGAAACCTGAACATGAACCGATAAGGCCAAAGATAGTACACATTCCTCAAACCCTTTTCTCAATTTACCACTGATGTTTTCCTTTCCCTAGTCGTGATAACCCACCAACATGCCGATAACCAAAAACCTCATAAGTAGACCACCATGCAATCCAATCGTAGGCGGTGGGGTTCTCCCACTTAAGCTTGAAGCTACCATTACATCACCCTGGAACCTACCAAGATTCTTTCTTCCTTACTGACATGACCTTGTGCAATCGACCCGCCAAATTCCTCAAAATCTTCTTGTTAACCATTTCATGAGCGCTTTGAATCACTAGCCACATTTACATATTCGGCCTCTTACCGGATAGCCAGTAAAATTCTTCTTAGGAGCTTCATCAACACCACGCAACAGTTAAACTGCTCACCAGAAATAAACCACCTGTGGAAATTCCATGCCGATATCTTCCAACAACGCGGCACCGAGTACAATTACCAGGAAATCAATAACCCATCCTGAGCCCGTGCTTGTTCACCAACTGTACAAGTCCGTTCACTTCTCATGGAAATCAATTAAAGGTGCGACAATACATCCCAATCCAAATCATGTTGTATCCTTCCTCATATCATGCAACTCTTTTCCGTCGTATCCAACCCTTCTCCATATAGCAGCCAATATTCCAAATTAAGTTCGTAGACTTAGTCACTGTCCACCATGAGTTCCAAATCGCTCTAAACTTTCCTCAACGCGTGTAGCTATCCTTCCACATAACCCATCTGCTACTCTGCCACTCTCCTACTTTGGTCAAACCCTCTCCTTTAAGCAACTACCCGACTTCTATTTCTCACACTCTGCCCAGTTGTTGCCTTAAATAAAAATCTATCTCTGTAGCACTTGAACCAATAGATCGCTACCAACTTTAAACTTCCCTGAAGATCATCTTTCTCGAGCCATCAACCCTAGAAACACCGATTCGATCCCGAAATCGCTATACCCCGTTATTTCTGACAACAGTTTCTCCGGCACCATTTCACAATACCTTGCCCCGAAGGAGAATCAAAGAAACTATAACACATGGCAAACTTAACATATTCAGCAAGGACAACGACACCACATCACGGATGAAGATTCCAACACGCTCGAAAATACCAAGTCTTTTTACTCCATCAACCCAAACATGAACATTCTTAGTCCGACTGATTTTCCTGCGCTGGAAATAAAACACTAAACCTCTGAATCATGCATGGAGAAAAAAAAATATCCTTTCAAATCATTCACTGCCCTTACACATAGACTAGTATCCTACCATTACTTCAATACTGTGCGATAATAACTCATGAACTTCATAGCAATTGGTGCATAACCCCAAAACCATCAGAAAATACAGTTACTGAGCTGAGATGACAGAACATCCTTCTGCAAGGCGACGACATTAGCCCAATCAAATACGCAGGGAGAAATATTCCTGCTCTACATCAGTAGTGCCATTAAAATTCCTCGATTCCAAATTTATAACAAACGCCTCACGTAGCATAACATCGAATAGGAAGGAAATGAAGGCATAAGCCTCAAAGGAATCAAATCGCACGATGATGAATCAAGAAAGGGAAGTGCTCCTAACAGTCTTGTAGCCTCTCAAAGATAAGTACAGACGTCTCTGTACCGATCCATAATACTCTACTAGACTTGCTCATGACCCATGAGACCTAAATGAACCTAGTGCTCTGATACCATGTTGTCACGACCCAAAATCCATTAAAGGTCGTGATGGTGCCGGACACCGCTGTCATGCAAGCTAAAAATAAATACTTAACTTGGTTCTCACTTTAATATTTTTGAAATCATATTTCCTTCAATTAAATGGTAAAAGATGAAATTTACAAAATAAATAATGATATTTTTAACAAATTCTAATAGAGTGCAACCCACAATCGCCCTAAAACCCGGTGTCACAAGTGCATGAACCTCAACTAAGAAGGTAAAATAAAATATAACATCTGTCCGGAATACAAATTGGACAGGAAAATATAAATGCTCTGAGGGAGACTCTGCTGGCTGCAGACTCGTAACGTGGAATGCAGCTCACCTAATTCCCCGCAATAACCGCGCCTCTGCGCCCACAAGGCCACTAGGCATATATGCACCTGCACAAAAATGTGCAGCAAGTGTAGTATGAGTACATAAATCAACGCGTACCGAGTAAGTATCCCGCCTATTCTCGAAGAAGTAGTGACGAGGGGTCGACTTCGACACTTACTATGGGTTATAAATAAAATATCAATGATATAATTAAGCATGGATTATATAATACAGTTGCAAGCTCAATATTTTGAAGTAAGTAAGCAGTTCCTTTATAATTAAGAAATCTCCAAATTTATTTCCATTATTTAACAATTTATCTCAGGCCAAGGAGGCAATATTATTTATTGTAAATTGAAAAGCAATCAATTAAATCATGCGCAAATCATGCCGAGGTCGTACGACCCGCTCCAACATAAATATTTTAACTGTGCACTGCCGAGGGTCGAACGACGCAAACCATAGATGCATCTATTTAATCTGTCGAGGCGTTCGGCACGCTCTACAAAAGATAAACACATTCAACAGTCAATCAAGAATTTTTTAAGGAGCAATTGTCCAAGAAATGTCAATTCTCATTTGAGGGTCAAGAAAAAAAAATGAAGTTTAACCATTTTAAAAAAATTCATTTACCAAGTTCAATATGTTTTAAGCAATTTAAATTAATAATAAGGTTGCAAATATCACAAGTATAGCATGATTTGGGTCCTAAACTACCCGGACATGAGCATAATAGTAGCTACGCACGAAATCTTGTCACCTCGTGCGTACGTAGCCCCCCACAAATAGAAGCACATATTAAGTTAATTTACCTATGTGGTTAATTCCCTCTTACAAGGTTAGAAAGGAGACTTACCTCGCTCCGGAGTTTCATAGCCGGCTCCCAAGCCTTTCCAACAACTCAAAACGATGTCCAACGCTCCAAAACTAGTCAATAAATGTGCAAATCCATAAAAATACACTCTAATACTCATAACAATTCTATTTAAACAAATTCCCAACTCCGATCGAAAATGATAAAATCACCCTCGGACCCACGTGCCCCGATTCCGAAAATATTCGAAGATAAACTTTACCCATAACCTCACAAACTCAAATATATAATTTATTTCAAAATCCATGCCCAAATTCGTGGTCAAAATCCAAAATATAAATTTCTAGGTGGAGATCACTTACCTTGACATAGATGACGAAAATCTCCATTCCAAGAGCTCCAAAAATCACCCAACCAAATAAACAATGGAGGAAACAATGACCAAATCCCGTCTTTAAAACAATCTGTCCAGGCCAGGTCCTTCTTCGCGTTCGCGCTCAAAGCCTTGCATTCGCGAAGGCTGTAGACATCAATGCTTCACGTTCGCGACTTGAGCTCCGCGTTTGCAAAGGCCAAACTACTCCAGGCCCCCTCTCCGCTTTTCTTCTTCGCGTTCGTGACCCCTGTGTCGCATTCATGTAAGCTTCCTTAGGCAACCCTCTACGTTCGCGACCTCCGCCTCGTGTTCGCGAAGGCTAAAACCCAGCTGCCTCAAATTCCTCTTCGCGAACCTGGGACACCCTTCGCGCTCGCGATGAAGGAAACCATATACCAGCAACAATAGACCAAAACAGCCCGAAATAATCTGAAACCATCCTGAAACACACCCGATGCCCTCGGGACCCTGTTCAATCACACAAACCAGTCCCACAACATAACACGGACCTGCTCGAGGCCTCAAATCACATCAAACAATATCAAAATCATGAATCACACCCCAATTCGAGCTTAATGAACTTTGGAACTTCAAACTTATACATTTGATGCCGAAACCTACCAAATCACGTCCGATTGACCTAAAATTTTGCACACAAGTTACATTCAATATTACGGACCTACTCCAACGCCCGAAAATCGAAATCTGCTCGCGATATCAAAAAGTCCACTTCCTGTCAAACTTCTCAAAAACCTTCAAATTTCTAACTTTCGCCAAATGACCCCGAAATGACCTACGGACCTCCGAATCCATTTCCGGACGCGCTCCCAATACCAAAATCACCATACAGAGCTATTTCCAGACTCGGAATCCCAAACAGACATCGATAACATTGAAATGCACTTCAACCCAAATTTATGAAATTCTTTTAAAATGCCAACCTTCCACAATAGGCGCCGAAACGCTCCCGGGCAATTCAAAACTCGATCCGGACATACGCCCATGTCCAAAATCATCATACGCTGTTGGAACCTTCAAATCCCGATTCCGAGTTCATTTACTCAAAAAACACACTTTAGTCAATTCTTCCAACTTAAAGCTTCCTAATTTAGAATTGTCTTCCCAAACTAACTCTGAACTTCCTGAAATTCAATTCCGACCATACGCATAAGTCATAATACTTACAGTGAAGCTGCTCAGAGTCTCAAACCGCTGAATGACGTGCTAGAGCTCAAAACGACCGGTCGGTTGTTACACGAACCCTCAAACCACCTCAAACAACGTCAAAAACACAAATCGCACATATATTCAAGCCTAATGAACTTTGAAACTTTCAAACTCAACACCCGACACGGAAACCCATCAAATCATGTCCAAATGACCTTAAATCTTGTACACAAGTCACAAATGACACCACAGACCTTCTCCAACTTCCGAAATCGAAATCTGACCGTGATATGAAAATTTTCACTCCCGGTAAAACTTCCCAAAAATTCAACTTTCGCCATTTCAAGCTAATTCAACTACAGACCTCCAAACCACAATTCGGACATGCTTCTAAGTCCAAAATCATTCAACGTAGCTAACGGAACCATCAAAACTCAAATCTGGGATCGTTCACACATAATTCAATATCTGATCAACTTTTCCAACTTAAGCTTTCCATTATGAGACTAAGTGTCTCAATTCACTCCGAAACCTCTCCGGACCCAAAACAACTAACCCGGTAAGTCATATAATAACTGTAAAGCACAAAAGGAACAATAATTAGGGGAATAGGGCTACAACTCTCTAAACGATTGCCCGTGTCGTTACATTCTCCCCCTCTTAAACAAATGTTCGTCCTCAAACGGGTCTAGAAACATACTTGGAGTCTCAAATAGGCGTGGATATCTACTCTGTATCTCCCGCTCGGTCTCCCAAGTAGCTTCCTCCACGTGCTGAACTCTCCACTGCACCTTCACTGAAGCTATATCCTTTGACTTCAGCTTCTGAACCTACCGATCCAAAATGGCCACCGGCTCCACATCGTAAGTCAAATCACCATCCAACTGAACCGTGCTAAAATCCAAAACATGAGACGGATCGCCGACATACTTCCGGCGTATAGAAACATAAAATATTGGATGCACACTCGACAAGCTAGGTGGCAAGGCGAGCTTGTAAGCCACCTCCCCAATCCTCTGAAGTACCTCAAAAGGCCCAATGAATCGAGGGCTCAACTTGCCTTTCTTCCCGAACCTCATAACACCCTTCATGGGTGAAACCTTCAGCAGGACCTTCTCCCTAACCATGTAAGACATATGACGGACCTTCCTGTCGGCATAACTCTTCTGTCTAAACTGCACGGTGCGAAGCCACTCCTGAATCAATTTAACCTTGTCCAATGCATCTTGAACCAAGTCAGTACCCAATAGCCTAGCCTCCCCCAGCTCGAACCAACTCACAGGAGATCTACACCGCTTCCCATACAAAGCCTCATACGGAGCCATCTGAATGCTCGACTGGTAGCTGTTATTGTAGGAAAACTCTGCGACTGGCAGAAACTGATCCCAAAAACCCCCAAAATTAATGACACAAGTGCGTAGCATGTCCTCCAATATTTCAATAGTGCGCTTGGGCTGTCCATCCGATTGAGGGTGAAATGTTGTGCTCAACTCAACCTGGGTGCCCAACTCTCGCTGTACTGCTCTCCAGAACTGTGATGTAAACTGCGTGCCTTGATCTAAAATGATGGACATTGGCACACCGTGAAGGCGGACGATCTCTCGGATGTAAATCTCAACCAAATGCTCCGAAGAATAGGTAGTACCAACTAGAATGAAGTGCGCAGACTTGGTCAACCGATCCACAATAACCCAAATAGCAACGAACTTCCTCGATGTCCGTGGGAGCCCAACTACGAAATCCATGGTGATCCGCTCCCGCTTCTACTATGGAATCTCTAACCTCTGAAGCAATCCACCCGGTCTCTGATGCTCATACTTCACCTGCTGACAGTCAAGTCATAATACATCTTCGCGGCACCCGGATGAATGGAATACTGCGAACTGTGGGCCTCCTCAAGAATCAACTCACGTAGCCCATCCACATTGGGCATACAAATCTGACCCTGCATCCGCAATACCCCATCATCCCCAATAGTCACATCTCTGCCATCACCGTACTGGACCATGTCCTTAAGGACAAGCAAATGGGGATCATCATACTGGCGCTCTCTGATGCGATCATATAAGGAAGACCGAGAAACCACACAATCTGGAACCCTGCAGGGCTCTGAAATATCCAATCTCACGAAATGGTTGGCCAAAGCCTGAACATCAACTGGAAGAGGTCTCTCTCCAACGGGAACTAATGCAAGACTACCCATACTCACCGCCTTCCTACTCAAGGCATCGGCCACCATATTGGCCTTCCCGAGATGATACAGAATGGTGATATCATAGTCCTTAAGCAGCTCCAACCATCTTCGCTGCCTCAAATTTAGATCCTTTTATTTGAACAAGTGCTGGAGACTCTGATGATCTGTAAACACCTCACAAGACACATTGTAGGGATAATGCCTCCAAATCTTCAATGCATGAACGATGGTATCTAAATCCAAATCATGAACAAGGTAGTTCCTCTCGTGAGGCTTCAACTGGCGCAAAGCATACGTGATCACTCTACCCTTCTGCAACAACACACACCTAATGCCGATCCGAGAGGCATCACAATACATTGTATAAGAGCCTGAAGCTGATGGCAAAACTAGAACTAGAGTCATGGTCAAGGAAGTCTCTTCTCACTAGAGCCTGAAGCTGATGGCAAAGCTGATGAAATCTCTTCTCACACTCATCCGACCACCTGAAAGGAGCACCCTTTTGGGACAATTTGGTCAAGGGCGATGCAATAGATGAGAAATCCTCCACGAAACGACGATAATAACCAGCCAAGCCGAGAAAGCTCCGAATCTCTATAGTTGAGGATGGTCTGGGCCAACTCTAAACCGCCTATATTTTCTTCGCATCCACCTGAATACCCCCATTGGATACCACGTGTCCCAAGAATACCACCGAGTTGAGCCAAAAATAACACTTGGAGAACTTGGAATAAAGCTTCTCCTCCCTTAACCACTGCAACACGATCCTCAAATGCTGGGTATGCTCTTCCTGACTACGAGAGTACAACAGGATATCATCGATGAACACTCTAACAAACTATAACAAACGAGTCGAGATAAGGCTGAAACACATTGTTTATCAGATGCATGAACGTTGTTGGGGCGTTGGTCAGCCTAAAAGACATCACAAGGAACTCATAATGACCATAATGGGTCTTGAAGGCTGTCTTAAGAATATCCGAGTCTTGAATCTTCAACTGGTGATATCCAGACCTCAATCAATCTTGGAGAACACCCTCGCTATCTGAAGCTGGTCAAATAGATCATCAATACGCGGAAAAGGATATTTGTTCTTTATTGGAACTTTGTTCAACTGCCTATAATCAATGTACATCCTCATAGTACCATCCTTCTTCTTCACAAACAGAATTGATGCACCCCAAGGTGATACACTAGGCCGAATAAACCCCTTATCAAGGAGTTCCTGAAGCTGCTCCTTCAATTCCTTCAACTCAACTAGTGTCATACGATACGGTGGGATAGAAATGGGCTGAGTTCCTGGCACCAAGTCAATATCCTTATCGGGCGGCATGCTCGGCATGTCGGCGCGAAACACATCCGGAGACTCTCGCACCACCGAAACAGAATCAATAGTAGGAGCATCAGCACTAACATCCCTCACAAAGGCCAAATAAGATAAACAACCTTTCCTAACCATCCGCTAGGCCTCCAGATATGAAATCACTCTGCTGGGAATATAGTCTAGAGAATCTCTCCACTCAATCCTTGGCAGTTCCGGCATCGCCAATGTCACGGTCTTAGCCTGACAATCTAGGATAGCATGACATAGAGACAACTAATCGATACCCAAAATAACATCAAAGTCCACCATACTAAGCAACAGAAGATCAACTCTAGTCTCAAATCCCCCAATAGTTACCACACACGATCGATATACACGGTCCACAACAATAGTATCGCCCACGGGCATAGAGACATGAATAGATGAAACTAAGGACTCATGGGGCATATCCAAATGATGAGCAAAATATGATGATACATATGAATAAGTGGAACCACGGTCAAATAATATAGAGGCCTCCATGTGGCAAGCTGAGACAATACATGTGATCACTGCATCTGAAGCAACAGTATATGTTCTGGCAGAAATAGCATAGAATCGGGCCTAGCCACCACCTGATCAGCCTCTCCCTCTAGAGCGACCCCTATCTGACTGAACTCCGCCCTGAGCTGGCTAGGCAGGTGGTGAAGTAACGAGTGCTGAAGTCGTAGGTTGACTCCTCTACTGAGCTGAACCTCCTGGAAGGTGGGGACAATGCCTCTTGATATGACCCAAATCTCCACACTCAAAGCAACCTCTCCCCGTGAATGGCAGTGGGAACTAAAGGGAGCCCCCAGCACTGGGATTACTGCTAGAAGGACCGGACATAGATGAACCTTGAGTTGATGGTGCATGAGATGAACTCTGAGCTCGAAGGGCACTGAGAGATGAGTGACCCTACTGAGAACTGTGTGAACCATGGCCAGATAATGCACCACGGTGAACTGGACGAGCCGTCTGAGCATGACTATAAGGACGACCCCTGTCGTGGTAGAGCTGACCTCCAGAAGGAACACCACTAAAACCACCTGATCCATGAGGCCTCTTGGCCTCCCTCTCACCCCGCTCCTGACTGCAGACCATCTCTATCTGCCAAGCAATATCGACAACCTCATCAAAAGTAGCACCAGATACCCTCTCCCTAGTCACAAGCAACCGCAACTGATATGTGAGGCCATTGATGAACCTTTGAATCCTCTCCTTATCAGTGGGAACCAGCCAAACTGCGTGATGAGCCAACTCAGAAAACCTCATCTCGTACTGTGTCACAGACATGCCATCCTGATGAAGCTGTTGAAACTGTCTACACAGCTCCTCTCTGTGAGACTGCGGCACGAACTTCTCCAAAAAGAGAAACGGAGAACTCCGGCCATGTAAGTGGTGCAACACCGACCGGCCTGCACCTCTCATAAGCCTCCCACCATCTGAAGGCGGCCCCAGAAAATTGAAAAGTAGTGAACGAGACCCCACTGGTCTCCAAAACACCCGTTGTCCGAAGAATCCGCTCGCACTTATCCAAAAAGCCCTGAGCATCCTCTGACTCAGCACAACTAAATGATAGAGGTTGAAGCCTCCCAAATCTCTCAAGTCTCCTCTGCTGATCATCAGCCATAATGGGAACTACGGGGGCCAGAGCAACTGCAACTGGCTGGGCTGGTAGTGCCCCCAGTATCTGAAGTCCCTGCACTACTTACTCTGGAGTATGGACAATAGTGGTATGATTACCTCCCCTGCCTGACAAGTAGCAGGTGCGACCTGAGCCGAAACCACCTGGGCAAGGCTAGTGCAAACTGTCAATATCTAGGCCAAAGCCTCCTGAAGGCCTAGAATCACAATGGGCACAGCTGGTGCCTGTGCTGACCCTACTGGCTCAACTGTATCCGGTACCTGCTCCTGAGCTGGAGCAATTAGTGGGTCTGCACGTGCTGCCCTAGCTGTTGTACGAGCTGCACCCATGCCCCTACCGCGACCTATACCGTGACCTCAGACTCTCGCGGCCCTAGCCGGTGGTACTGGTGGTTGTCCATCCTTCCCAGTAGTCTGTGTCCTCACCATATGTGAGAGAATAGAATAGCAGAAGTTTAGTTACCGGAATCAACAAATCTGTACGACAAGAATACAAGAATATGAAATTTCCTAAGGGTTCGGGTTCAGCAGCCTCTCAAAGAGAAGTACAGACGTCTCCGTACCGATCCGCAAGACTCTACTAAACCTGCTCATGAATGGTGAGACCTATATAACCTAGGCTCTGATACCAATTTGTCATGACCCAAAACCAACCGTCGTGATGGCGCCTATCGTAGAACTAGGCAAGCCACTACTCAATTATTTCAACACAGTAAAAGCTTTGGAAATATATACGGAAGCAATTTATATTAAAGAAAATTCTTTTTGAAACAGAAATAAATCTGCAACACAATATAATCTATCCCAAAATCAGGGTGTCACCAAGTACATGAGCATCTATACCGGGATACAGTCTACTACAATGTCTAGGGAATAAGAACTGAAATACAAATAAAGATAATGAAGAAGAGTCAAGTCCTACGAATGCCATGCAACTACCTCGATAGTCTCTGAGATTTCAACTCCTCACTCAGCAGCCGACGTGATCAGAAGCACCTGGATCTGGACACGATGTGCAGGGTGTAGCATGAGTACAACCAACTCAATAAGTAACAAATCCAAACTCTGGATGGAAAGGTAGTGATGAACACAACTGGCACAGTTCAATATAGAAATAACAGTGCAGAACCATAGGCATGTTTTTAAGTTCAATAGTTAGCTCAAACAGTAAAAATAGAGTAAATCTGAATGGTATGAAGAACATAACTCCTCTACTTCTACATGCCAATGCACATGTTGTATGTGATGCACCATGCTGACAACCTCATGTGCTCACACTCTCAACTGCTCAATCACTCGGTACTGTATATGGCCATCCGGCCCAGGGAAGATCCATCCCGAAATATATACATCACTGACCATCAATCACCCTGTACCGAGTAGGGCCAATCCAGCCAGTGGAGAAGATATATCTCTAGGTATATAATGCTTCGGACAAGATCCATGTCTAGGAAAGATCCAACCCACAATATAATCAACCGCGCTCACTAGGGGTGTGTGCAGACTCCGGAGGGGCTCCTTCAGCCCAAGCACTACCATAAATCAGTATAACCATTGCGGCGTGTAGCCCGATCCCATAAATATCACTCATAGTCAGGTCCTCGGCCTCACTCAGTCATCAATCTCTCCAGTCTCTCTCACAGACTCACCATGTCAATGAAACTAGACCGAAAACAATGATATGATGCATCAGTAAATAACAACATAGACTGAGATATGATGTGAAATGAACGAATATGACTAAGTACGAAATATCAGTAAAATCATTAAGATAACAGCAAGAAACGACGACTATGGGTCCCAACAGTACCGGCATATAGCCTAGACATGATCTCTAGCATGTTTAACAGCTTAATTACTTTATCACATGATGAAAACACGGACATCAACAAGATAAGTCCACTATACAGTGCCATGGAATCGACCAGGCCACAATTCTCACGGTGCACGCCCGCATGCCAGTCACTTGGCATGTGCGTCACCTCAACACCAATCATATAACACATATTTCGGGGTTTCGAACCCTCAGAGCGAAGATTAGAAGTGTTACTTACCTCAATTCGGGCAAAACTCTACTCCAGCACGCCTTTGCCTCGCAAATCGACCTCCAAATTACCCGAATCTAGCTACAAACAGTACAATACAGTCAATACGGGCTAAAGGAATCAATTCTGCAATAAATTATAAAGTTATAACTCAAAATCCGAAAATGGTTCAAAACCGCCTCCGGGCCCACGTCTTGAAATCCAACAAAAGTTACAAAACCGGAAAGCCCATTTGACCACGAGTCTAACCATACCAAATTTATCAAAATCCGACATCAAATCGCCACTCAAACCCTCAAAATTAACTCTCCAAATCCCTAGCCTCAAACCCCAGAATTTCACCTCTAAAACATACCAACTAGGTGGAAAATCTGTGGGGAAACATAATTATTCAAGAAAAATGAACACAATGAGCTTACCTCAAGAATCTCTTCAAAAACCCTCTCAAAAACCTCCAAAATCCGAGCTCAAAATGTTAGAAATGGCAAAAATCTCGAAACCTTCGTTTATATAGGTTCTGCCCAGGCTTTCCGTACCTGCGGCAACTAAGCCGCTTCTGCGGCCTCGCAAGAGCAAAAACATACTCTCTTCTGCGGTGACCTCCGCATCTACAGCTCCCATATCTGCTCCTGCGGACATGCCCCTGCGTGATATCCTCCGCTTCTGCGGAGCCCAACTCCCCTTCCTTCTTTCGCTTCTGCGGCCTTCACCCCGCATATGCGGTCTTGCAGTTGCGGAAAAACCTTCGCACGTGCGTCCCTTTGCCTTCTCTCCTCCATCTCTGCATCTGCGGACCTTCACCCGCACCTACAGGCTTGCATCTGCAGTTCCCACTCCGCAGGTGCGATTACACCAGCAGCACACAGACCTCAGCAACTTCTCAAATCAAATTCCAAGTCCGTTAACCACCCGAAATCAACCCGAGACCCCCAGGACCTCAACCAAGCATACCAACAAGTCTTAAAACATCATGCGAACTAGTCGAACCTTAAAACCACCTCAAAATATTATCAAAAACACAAATCGCACATATATCCAAGCCTAATGAACTTTGAAACTTCCAAACTCAACACTCGACACTGAAACCCATCAAATCATGTTTGATTGGCCTCAAATTTTGTACACAAGTCAAAAATGACACCACGGACCTACACCAACTTCTAGAATCAGAATCTGACCGCGATATCAAAATTTCCACTCCCGGACAAACTTCACAAAAATTCAACTTTCGTCATTTCAAGCCTAATTCAACTACAGACCTCCAAATCACAATCTGGACATGCTCCTAAGTCCAAAATCACTAAACGGAGCTAACGGAACTATCAAAACTCAAATCCGTGGTTGTTCACACATAAGTCAATATCCGGTCAACTTTTTCAACTTAAGCTTTCCATTATGAAACTAAGTGTCTCAATTCACTCTAAAACCTCTCCGTATCCGAACCAACTAACCCGGTAAGTCATATAACAACTGTAAAGCACAAAAGGAGCAGTAATTACAGGAACGGGGCTACAACTCTCGAAACGATCGGCCGGGTCATTATAGTGCACTACCGAGGGTCGAACGACAAAAACCATAGATGCATCTATTAACCTGCCGAGGCGAACGGCCCGCTCCTATGAGAGTAGTGAAAATTTACCCCGCTCGTGGAATATACTTGCGACGTGATTGAACATAGATTTCTCAAGTTATCACAATATCCCTCAATTCTTTCCAAAATAAGGAATTCAACTAGAAATTTTTAAAATCTTGAAATCCTCAATCTCAGCTCTATTCGAGGCAATTAGTATGTAGGGTGCAAATATCGCAAGTATAACATGATTTGGGTCCTAAACTACCCGGACATAAGCATAATTAGTAGCTACGTACGGACTCTCGTCACCTCGTGCATACGTAGCCCCCACAAATAGAAGCACATGTTAATTCAATTCACCTATGGGGTTATTTCCCTCTTACAAGGTTAGAAAAGAGACTTACCTCGTCTCAAAGCGTACTTTCCGGTCCACAATTGTGATTTAAACCCTCAACTCGGTGTCAACCGACTCTAAACTAGTCAAATGTCATATAAAATAGTCAATACATATTCAAAAGTTCGTACCCTAACCATTAAAGTGATTATCCATCTCGAATTGAAGAATTCCTAAATTTTACCTCCGGGCCCACGTGCCCGGATTTCAAAAATTTTCAAAGAAAGTTGTTACCCATACCCTCATGAACCCATATATATGATTTTCACTAAATTCCATAACCATTTTCGTGGTTAAATCCTATTTTTATAAATAAAAAAAAAAACCTAGGTTTTCACCTAAACCCATAATTTTCACTAATTTAAATGTTAAATCTACTCATAAACTATGTATTTAACTCTCATTGTGTAGAAATTACTTACCTCAAAGTGTTAGGTGAAATCCCCTCTGTAAGAGCTCCAAGAATCGCCCAAGCAATGAAATAAATGAGCTCAAAATGCCTAAGTCCTGCATTAAATTAGGGTTCTGCCTTCTGCGATTTTCGCATCTGTGGAGGTTTGGCCGCTTCTGCGAAAGGGCCTCACAGATGCGGTCCTTTCCTCAGCTGCCCCCCTCGCTTCTGCGAGACCTCTCCTGCGGCACGTGCGCTGCACCTACGACCTTCGTCCGCTCTTGCGATGGCCTCATTCGCACCTGCGCCGTCGCAGGTGCAGTCTCTGGCCAGCTTCTTCGATTATAGGGCAACCCACATTGGGTTGCTTCTGCGAGCTCGCAGGTGCGATTACACCAGAAGCTAGAAGCTTCAACTGCTACTCCAAGTTTAAACTTAGTCCGAGCCTCATCCGATTAACACCCGGGGTCCCGCTCGAACGCACCAACAAGTCTGAAATCATAAAACGGACTCGCTCGAAATCTCAGAACGCACAAAACAACATTTAAACTAAGAATCACACCCCAAACCAATTGAATCAAAAATATGAACTTCAAGTTCTTCAATTTATTCCTAACGCGCTAATACGTACTTAAACTACTTGGAATGACGTCAAATTCTGCGTGCAAGTCTTAAATGACATTACGGAACTATTCCCGATCTCGGAATCCCAATTGGACATCGATAATACCAAAACCTACTCCAAACCAAATTTAAAGAACTTTAAAACCTTCAAAGAGCCAACTTTCACTATTAGGCACTGAAACGCTTTCGGGTTATCCAAAATCCGATCCGAACATAAGCCCAAGTCCGAAATCATCATACGAACCCATTGGAATAGCCAATTCTCGATTCCGAGGTCGTTTACCCAAAATGTTGACCAAAGTCAAACTTAGCCTTTTAAAGCCAAACCATGGAACCAAGTGTTCCGATTTCAAACCGAACTCTTCCAAATCCCGAACTAACCATCCCCGCAAGTCATAAAATAGTAAAAGCATATACAGGGAGCCTCATTTAGGGGAACAGGGTTCTAAAAAAATAAAACGACCAGTCGGGTCGTTACAAATAAGGAACACAAGTACAACCAATTAAACATGTCTTTCAAATATAAATCTTTCACATATAATTCTTTCGAATAAATACCTTCCGAATATATTTCTTTCAAATAAATACCTTACTAATATAAAATCCTTTCGAATAAATATATTTCGAATATACTTCTTTCAAATAAATGTCTTTCGAATATAATTCTTTCAAATAAATATCTTTAGAATATACTTCTTTCAAATAAATAACTTTCGAATATACTTCTTTCAAATAAATGTCTTTCGAATATAAATTCTTTCAAATAAAAGTCACTCTGTGATACCTCATTTCATAATCATAAAATACGGATCTCAGCCCACTTTTATATTTTTGTAACACGGGTCCCAGTCCACTTTCATGTTTCCACGGCACCTCGTGCCCATATTTCTATCAAACCCGTACGGACAACTCACGTGCCAATAATAAAAACCATTATATTTTTCCCGGTACCTCGTGCCCATATTTCATATCTGTTGCGGCGTGAAACCAGATCCCATATAACATTAATCATACCTGTTGCGGCATACAACCCGATCCCATATAACATAATCTGCCCGGCAATAGCCATAGGCTCACGATATCCATATAACATAATCTGCTCGGCAATAGCCACAGGCTCACGATTTCAACATAGATCAGACTATTATCAAGTTTACCAAAACAACAAGACAAGTTGCACAAGATATAAGAATAAATACAAGGAAAATCAAAACATCACATGAAAATTACCAACACAATAACCCCACATCATCACATAAAAATTACCAACATAATAACCCTACATCATCACATATCATCCCTGACAATAGCCACTTTTATCTCTCCTATAGCCATCCTTATCACTCCTGTAATAGCCTCCCTTATCCCTCCACCCTGACAATATCAATAGCCACCCTTATCGCTCCGTATAATAGCCACCTGTATCGCTCTATATAATAGCCACCCTTATATCTCCGCTCAGACAATATCCCAACACACATAAGTACAATGAAATGCCACCCTTATATCCACACAATATTAACAGTGGAATGCCACCCTTATGTCGTTATAATAATAACTCAAATCACACAATAATTTACACAGAACATTATAACGACAACACAACACAATCAATTCATATCACAAGTTGCCCAATGATCACAACAAATTTCAAAGATACAACAAAATCAATAAATTTCATAACAAATAGCCCAAGGCTCCACACAACGTATATAACACCTCAAAAACAACAACAGAGATGGAAAAGTAACTCAACATAGGACAACACCATCTTAAATACAAATTTTAATAAATATATTAACGCCTCAATTTAAATTTATTTAATAATTATTTGCAGATTAAAAATCCATAATAAAATTAATTCCAAGAAATATCAAATCAACAAATACATGGAATTCACATAAAAATCCAAGTGGCAATCACCCAAAATTATCATATAAAATACAAACTCGACAAACATGGAATGAGGTATGACAAATCAAGGATTTACTAAGTTCCAACAATTTTCCAATTTATTACATAAGGGTGTCTATGAATTTTAACCGATATAATTTGCTCATATAAACCATGTACGTACTCGTCACCTTGCGTAGACGGCTTTCAATCACGCATTACCATATAAGACTCAATGCCTAAGGGGTAATTCCCCCACTCAAGGTTAGGCAATATACTTACCTTTATAAATTTAGGCCGATATTCTAAAATAGCCTTCTTGCATGAAATGACCTCCGGACGGTTCAAATCTAGCCAAATAAATTATATAACTTCATTAAAATTCATCGGAAATAATTTCGGACAATAAAATATCGACTTAAAATTTTATTCTAAAAATTCAACGCAGGGCCCGCCTCTCGGAACCCGACAGAATTTTTACGAAATCCGAATACACATTCCGATACGAGTTCAACCATACCAATTTTATCTAATTCCAATAACGAATTGACCTCCAAATCCTCAATTTAAGGTATAGAAAATTTCTACCATTTTCAACCCAATTCACTAATTTCATGATAAAAACAACAATAGATTCGTTTATTTTAACCAAAATCAAGTTAGGAATTCTTACCCCAATGTTTTCCTTGAAAAACTCTCGAACAATCGCCTCATCCGAGCTTTCTTCGTCCAAAATGGAAGAATGAGACGAAGTCTCATTTTTTTTACTTTATTCTACTGCCCAGGGGTTTGTTCTTCGCGTTCGCGACCCTCCTCTCGCGTTCGCAATGAACAAATTCTTCAACAGCCATTTTCAAACTCTTCCCAGACAACCTCAAGTGTAATGGTCATACCTTCTTGTACCAAACTCCAAATGACAAATGGTTTAACGTTTTGAAAATTAGACATTAAGGAATACAACTTTTATGTTTTGCTTATCTCCCAATTCCTTATAGATTTCGAGATATAAGCTTCCAAAGTCAGCTCTGTGCAGCATAAATTTCTCCTTCGCGATTCCAAACTCTTCTCAGACATCCTGTAGTATATCCACCAAAATGTTTTTTACACAACCCCAAATCTCAAAAGGGTTGCATTTCTCAAAAGTAAACACAAAGGGCTACAATTTTTATTTTTGGATCATCTCCAAATTCCTTATAGATTGTAAGATATAAGTTTCCGAAGTCGGGTGACGGACAGCAGGAATTCCTTCTTCGCGAACGCGAGAGGCTCTTCACGAACACGAAGAACAAATTCCCAGAAGACAAATCCATCTTCGCGAACGCGAGAGGCACTTCGCGAACGTGAAGAACAACACCAGACATCAGCAAACCAGCATCCAAAGTAGCCCAAAATGATCTGATAACACTCGAAACACAATCGAGGCCCCCAGGGACCCTAACCAAATATACCAACAAGATCTAAAATACGATACGAACTTAGTCGACGCCTCAAATCACATCAAACAACACCGAAACTACGAATCGCACCTTGAATCAAACTTATGAGTTTATGAAATTTTCAAATTCTATAACTTGTGCCGAAATATATCAAATCAATCCGGAATGACTTCAAATTTTGCATACAAGTTAAAAATCACATAATGGAGTTGTTCCGATTTTCGGTATTGAATTTCGACCCTGATATCAATAAAGTCAACTCCCGGTCAAACTTTCAAAAAAAATCTTCCATTTTCTAACTTTCACCAAAATACGTCAAATTGCCCTACGGACATCCAAATCCAAATCCGGATTAAGTCCGAAATCACCATAAAAAGCTATTGACATCATCAAAATCCTATTCCGGAGTCGTTTGCTCAAAAGTCAAACTCCGGTCAAATCTTTTCATTTAAGCTTCAAAAATAAGGATTGTTCTTCCAATTAAATTCCGAACCATCCAAACACCAAACTCGACCACACACGTAAGTCATAATACATATTACGAAGTTGCTCGGGACTTTAAGTCACTGAACGGGACATTAATTCTTAAAATGACAAGTCGAGTCATTACATTCTCCCCCTCTTAAACATACGTTCGTCCTTGAACGTGCTAAGAATCAGTTTGAAATAATTAAATTACTGAGTGTATTCTTACACACATACTCGCGGGTGATTCTATATCACCGCAAATTTAACATGGATCCGACAACGCTATATCAGTTAAGATTATTTCTTTCATTCATACTTATAAACTTTAAACCAAAATTTCTTACACTCCAACATTTTAAAAAGGCCTGATATTTTTTTGTTCATATCAACACACGAGATTAGTCTCAACCAGCTGTAGCAACTCGTGCCTACGCACACATCATACGTATGCCAATAACTACATCTCTTGTCATAATAGTTGTTCATAATTAATTCCAGCATCCCCCAATTAATTCCACAATTAATCAAACTCTACTTTTAAATTTTCACAATACTGACAGCAAATCGCGAGGCATGAAGACCTCATAATTAGTTACCCGAATTGACGAGTTACATTTAACATCACATGAGCACTCACCTCATAGGCTAAAACTCAATAATTACAGCACGAATATGGCTAAATATGCATAAAACCAAATAAAAAAATTATCAAATAATTCTAACATTCATGACTCCCTATCAGTACTATAGTACAAATTAAATTTCACAAAGGGAGAATTTAAAATACATGAATTTAATCACAAGGATCTCATCCTGAAATAACACATACCTAACATGCATGAATTATTTCTTCCTCATGTGCAATTTCCCTACAACTGATAAAGGAGGTGTTGGCAGCCTATGAAGCAGCATCATGTCAGTTGATTAACAAGTCAAAATCTGCAATTTACATGCATCATTCTACTCTTGTTGAAGTGGTGAACAAGGTGCAATGGATCACAGGTATAAACAAGCAAGATTTTCCATTCACCTATCTCGGTTGCTATTTTACACTAGAAGGAAGTTGGAGTAGTATGAGGGTCTCATAAACAAAGTCATCGACAAAATGCAGTCGTGGAAAGGTAAGCTATTATCCATTGGAGGTAGAGCTACATTGATATAAGATGTGTTACAAACCATGCCAATTCATCTCTTATCAGGAGTGAATCCTCCATCTTTTGTGATCACTAAGTTACATAAAATGTTTGTTCAATTCTTCTGGAGTAGTGCAGTTGGTGGTAGGAGCAGACATTGGGCTTCTTGGGACATATTATGTTTGCCGTGTGAAGAAGGAGGAATGGGTTTTAGGTCTTTAAATGATACTGCCAAATCTCTCTTTTGTAAGTTATGGTGGAATTTCAGAACAAAGCCTAGTTTATGGAGTTCGTTCATGAGCAAAAAATATTGTAAGAAGCTTAATCCTATCATTGTTCCTTGGAGGGAAGGTTCGCATATTTGGAGAAGAATGCTGGAGTGTAGGGATCTTATAGAGCATCAAATATGGTGGCACACAAAAATGGGATACATCTCTTTTTTGGTATGAAAACTGGACTGGTCTTGGAGCCTTGTATTTCCTTATGCCTTCAAATTTTGCAATAGATGAATCCATTAATAATATGTATGATATAGTCGAGGCAGGATCATGGAATGTCGATAGGTTATTGGAGTCATTGCCATAGGATTATGCAACTCATATATTGGAGAATATTAAAGCCCAATTTAGTCATAAGGTCTTGGATAAACCATACTGGATATTGGAAACGAAAGGTAACTTTAGTGTCAAGACTGTATGGGAATATTTGAGAAGGAGAAAAGAACCTGGGTTAGCATACAACAAGATGTGAGTGAAAGGTTTGCCATTTAAAATCTCTTTCTTCCTTTGGAAAGTCTGGAAATCAAAGCTCACTCTAGATGATTTCATAAGGAGATTGGGATACTGTGTGCCATCTAGATACTGGTGTTGTGCCCAACCGGATGAAGAAACATTGTTACATGTGTTTTTTATATCCTTCGCAGCAAAAAGAGTATGGACATATTTTCTAACAAATGCAGGTTTTGCCATGGAGGGGCTGACTTTACACCAAGCAATTGTAAAATGCTGGACTACAAAAGTAATACCACGACTGCAACCTATTATACAAGCACTACTAGCGATCATCATTTGGGAGCTCTGGAAGAGAAGGAATGGTTATAAGCATGGAGAGGTAGTGACAATCAACAAAGTTTTATATCAAGTCTCTACTACCTTACAATATCTTGTCAAATGAAGGAAGCCTAATATGCAAAACGTGCCTCACAAATGGCCTGACGTAATACAAAAACTGGAGCAATATACTCCAGCTTTGAAGGTGACAAGAGTGATCTGGGAGTTTCCTAGTAAAGGATAGATCAAGGTCAATACAGATGGGGCGAGCAGGGGAAATCCTGGAAGAAGTTCTATAGGTTTTGTATTGGGAGATGAGGAAGGGGATGTAATTTATGCACTAGGAAGGGAGGTTCCACCAGCAACAAACAATGAGGCAGAAGCTCTAGCAATATGGAGGCATTTAGATATTGTGTGGACCATCGATTCACACAAGTTTTGCTACAAACAGATTCCATGCTCATGAAAAAAGTGTTAGAAGGAAATTGGGTGCCCCCTTGAATGTTACTGAATATGTGGAAGGGATTGAAAATCTTATTGAAGGGTGTAATGTTACTATTTCCCATATCTTGAGGGAGGACAATAGCTTAGCAGATCATCTAGCTAACTATGCTCTAGACAATGGGGATATTAAAGCTCATGGATTTGCACAGCTTGATTTACATGGTCGAAAGATTGTGAATTCTGATAAATCACAATGTCCATATTTGAGGGTGAAGGTTGCCAATAATTAAGGGTGATGAAGAAGGAAACCAGTAGGAGGAAAGGAGATCATAGGGAGTGATGTGATCAAGTCCTTAGGGAGGAGTTCATAGTACACGGGTTTTTGACTAACTCTGTTTTTTTTTTTTTTGCAGGAAACGTTATTGTAATTATGCCTCATCATGTGAGTAAACTTATATGGGTGGTATTAGCACTATGTGCTCATTCCCGGGAAGGGATGTCACTGGTGAGCATAAGCATGGAAGCATGGATAGTCTCCAGTATTCTAGGGAGTGCAGTTTCTGTTTGGACCTTCAGTCATCGAAGGGTTGCCATCAATAATTACTACCCTATAGTCTTATTTCCTAAACTAAGCATCAGTACCTTTCATGTGAAGGTCCAAATAAGGAACAACAAGCGAAGACTGCCCATTTCGTTTTTGTGCGTGACATGTTCATTATTTTGGCATCTGAAAATGGGAACAATGAAGGTATTGGGAAATCATTGCCCAATGCACTTTGTTCATAATACATCCAAAGAATGGTGCCACACAAAGATCTCATCAAGTTGCTACTGGAGTTTTCACAACGATCCCCACACAAAACACTGCATGCTCGACAATGTGCACAGTGGTTGTACAATAAAAGCAATGAAGAATACAGGCACAATGGATGTATCAGGGGAGAAATACCAATTAAATCTGCACTTGGGGACTTCATACTGTTGTGTTTATGCAGGGACATCAAGTTTAAGAGCAGGGATCAGATATGTAATTAGGAGGACAACTGTTACACGTACAAGAAGGATCAGACAAAAATCTTTATGTACGTGTGTCTACAAGGTGCCAGAATTGCTACTATGGTTTTGTATTAATTCTATGCAGCAGGGAGGACTTGCTAAGCGGGGAATCTTGAGCTCATCAATACAAGGCTGGATACTACAGGAGCAACAATATGCTTACACTAGGCAAGGAAGACTGCACACGCGCATAGCTGCGCACTAAGGACAATTGATTTTATCGCTGCATTCATAGGGCTAGTTTATAATTCTGATTATTACTACATAAGAAGATTGCATTCTCATTTCTTAACTAGTTCAAAATTTACTACCATAGTTGAGCATCCAGTGCTCATCTTTGGTACTAGGGACTATGTAATTCACATAGGTTATGGCTCAACATATTGTAAGACACTACATTACTCCGTTTTCTTATTTTTCCTTTTTTATATATAAAATATAGCCCTAGGTATTTGCCTAGTGGATTGCCAAAAAAGAAAACTCTTAAAGACTAAACATGCACAACTAAAAAAAAGATATAACTTCCACCGCGGCACGTAGCCCGGGATAAACATATTAAATCACATTAAACCGGATCCTCAACTTTGAATCACAAGTACTTTGCACATTGTGCCACTAAGATTTTTCATTTCTTTTCTTTCTTCTTTTTAATAAATTTCGTGAAAATACTTCACGTCACATAATGAACCCCATACCGGTAGGGCATATAATTCATAAAATTGTATTCAATTATCCCGAAATTACATCAAAACCTACTGTAGTGAGTAATCGAAAGTCACTTTTGGATTCATAGCCCACAATAGTGTACAAAACAAAAATGATAGACATGGGCTAATACCATTAACTCTCCCAACAGGGATAAACACGGGAGTGGAGTATAAATTCACATACTCACCATATAAGGAGCATGAAAGGAGCTTTCACCTCGATAATCGGGGTCGAACCAAAATAAGAATAGTGTTCCTCTATTATAAATTAAATCATACCTGTAACGACACCATCTGGCATATTGGCCTCAGCCAATTCATAGCAATTATATCAACGGGCCGGGCCTCTCCCTCTTAGGAGCCCACTACCCGCTTGTGCACGTGGAGTATTAACTGGAATAAAGCCTGTAGCTTGAGTGTTTTGATGTAATTCGCCTCTCCCAAGTCTGGGACAATCTCTCATGATGTGTCTGGTATCATCACACTCATAACAACCCCTCTGAGGTCGCGGCTGCTCGTACTGAGTGTGTGTCGGATAACTGGAATAACCACTATAAGAGCCCCGTGCTGGTGGTTTACTAAAAGTATTAACTGGAGCACTACGAGTACTCTGAATTGCGGACTGGGCTGACCGACAGCCCGAGCCTCCGCCATGATGAGTCATAGCTGCATAGTAGAATCCATTAAATCCTCCAGAGTTCCGAGACCTTTTGGCCTCTTTAGACTCATTTTCCTCACTTCGAACACGTTTTAACTGTAAGAACCAAGATAGGTGCGTGACAGGCTAACTCATTAAACCTGATAGCATATTTTGACACCGTCAAGGTGCCCTGACGCAACCGTTCAAACTTTGTGCGCCATGTTTCCCGGAGAGTCTAGGGAACAAACTTTTTCAAAAATATTTCTGAAAATTGAGCCCAAGTTGGTGGTGTTGCATCGGTTGGTCTGCCCTCTTCATAAGCTTGCCACCATCGATATGCTGCTCCTAACAGCTGAAATGTAGTAAAGGCAACTCCGCTCACTTCCACAATACCCATAGTATGGAGAATACAGCGATACTTTACTAGAAATCCCTGGGCAACCTCAGTAGATGTGCCACTGAAGGTAGGTGGACTATACCTCTTAAATCTCTCTCGTCTCTTTTGTTCTTCTTCTGATGCCTCTGGCCTGACCTCAGGCTGAACCGAAATAACATGATGTACCGGTATTATACCCGAAACCTGACCAACGTGAACTTACTGTTCTGGAGTACGGGCGGTAGGAGTCTGAACGTCTCCCCCAATCTGTGAAATATTTGGTGGAACAGAGATCAATCCCACCTGGGTTAATGTACCAAACATGTTTAGGAACTGTGCTAAAGTCTCCTGAAGTCCGGGGGTAAGAACAGGTACTTCTGGTACATGTCCCCCAACTGGAGCTACTGGTGGCTCCTGAACTGCTGCTCTAACAGGTATTCTAGCTACGGCACGTGCCCTTCCTCGGCCTCTAATTCGGCCCCGGCCTCTTGCGGCCCTAGCAGAATGTGCGGGTGTTTGCTCAGCTGACCTGGTAGCACGTGTCCTCACCATCTGTGAGAGAATAGAGATACAAAGGCTCAAATTCCAAATTCAACAAATTCCGCATGACGGGAATGAAAGAAGTGGAAATTTTCTAACAGTTCTGTAGCCTCTCAAAGATAAGTACAGACGTCTCTGTACCGATCCACAAGACTCTAATGGACTCGTTCGTGACTCTTAGAACCTATGAACCTAGAGCTCTGATACCAACTTGTCACGACCCAAAATCCCACCACAGGCATCATAATGGCACTTAGTCTCTAAGGCTGGGTAAGCTGATTACAATTACATTTCGAGCCATTTTTTTTTTAAACATATAATTTAATACAAGTGTCGAAACCAAAAGCGGAAACAAATATAACAACCTCCCAAGACTGGTAATACTGGGTCACGAACTCTAACTGAATACATGCAATGATCTTAAGTATCGAATATATAATACTGTTTGAATAAGTGTTGACAGTACAATAAAATGAAAAGACTCCAAGGGACTGTGACGACCAAGCAGCTCTACCTTGAATCCTTGCGATCAACACACTAACTCTACTCGAGTCCAATATCTCCAATACTTGGCTCTGCACAAAAATGTACAGAGGTGTAGTATGAGTACACCACAGTCGGTACCCAGTAAGTATCAAGACTAACCTCGGTGGAGTAGTGACGAGGTACAGTGAAGACACTCACTAGTCAAATAACATGTGCAATATAGCAGTATACAATAGTACTGGAAAAGAACTAGCAGTGATAGAAACAAAAATCAATCAGTGATATAAACAACAAGCCAACAAGAACACCATAATTATTACTTAAACAAATAAGGAACACAAGTACAACCAATTAAACATGTCCTTCAAATATAAATCTTTCACATATAATTCTTTCGAATAAATACCTTCCGAATATATTTCTTTCAAATAAATATCATTCGAACATAAAATTGTTTCAAATAAATATCTTTCGAATATACTTCTTTCAAATAAATGTCGTTCAAATATAATTCTATCAAATAAATATCTTTCGAATATACTTCTTTCAAATACATATCTTTCGAATACACTTCTTTCAAATAAATATCTTTCGAATATAAATTCTTTCAAATAAAAGTCACTCTGTGACACCTCATTTCATAATCATAAACCACGGGTCTCAGTCCACTTTTATATTTTTAAAATACGAGTCCCAGCCCACTTTCATATTTCCACGGCACCTCGTGCCCATATTTTTATCAAAACCGTACGGACAACTCACGTGCCAATAATAAAAACCATCATATTTTTTCCGGCACCTCGTGTCCATTTTTCATATCTGTTGCGGCATGCAATCCTATCCTATATAACATTAATTATACTTGTTGCGGCATGCAACCCGATCCCATATAACATAATATGCCCGGCAAAAGTCACAGGCTAACGATTTCAATATAGATCAGACTATTATCAAGTTTACCGAAATAACTAGACAAGTTGCACAAGATATAAGAATAAACACAAGGAAAATCACAACATCACATGAAAATTACCAACGCAATAACCCCACATCATCACATAAAAATTACCAACACAATAACCCCACATCATCACATATCATCCCTGACAATAATCACCTTTATCTCTCATATAGCCACCCTTATCACTCTTGTAATAGCCTCCCTTATCCCTCCACCCTAACAATATCTATAGCCACCTTTATCGCTCCTATAGCCACCCTTATCTCTCCGTATAATAGCCACCCTTATCGCTCCGTATAATAGCCACCCTTATCGCTCCGCTCAGACAATATCTCAATACACATAACCACAGTGAAATGCCACCCTTATACCCATACAATATTAACAGTGGAATGCCACCATTATATCCTCATAATAATAACTCAAATCACACAACAATTCACATAGAATATTATAACGATAACACAACACAATCAATTCATATCAAAAATTGCCCAATGGTCACAACAAATTTCAAAGATACAACAAAATCAATATTTCATAACAAATAGCCCAAGGCTCCACACAACATATATAACACCTCAAAAACAACAACAAAGATGGAAAAGTAACTCAACATAGGACAACGCCTTCTTAAATCCAAATTTTGATAAATATATTAACACCTCAATTTTAACTTATTTAATAATTATTTACAGATGAAAAATCCATAATGAAATTAATTCCAAGAATATCAAATCAACAAACATACAGAATTCACATAAAAATTCAAGTGAAAATCACCCCCAGATTATCATATAAAATACAAACTCGACAAACAAGGAATGAGGCATGACAAATCAAGGATTTACTAAGTTTCAACAATTTTTCAATTTAATACATAAGAGTGTCTACGAATTTTAACCGATATAATTTGCACATATGAACCAAGTATATACTCGTCACATTGCATACACGGCTTTCAATCACTCATTTTCATATAAGACTCAATACCTAAGGGGTAATTCCCCCACTCAAGGTTAGGTAAGATATTAGGCCGATATTCCAAAATATCCTTCTTGCGTGAAATGACCTCCGAGAGGTTCAAATCTTGCCAAATAAATTATATAACTTCATTAAAATTCATCGGAAATAATTTCGGACAATAAAACGTCAACTTAAAATTTTATTCTAAAAATTCAACACGGGGCCCGCCTCTCGAAACTCGACAAAATTTTCACGAAATTCGAACACACATTCCGATACGATTTCAACCATATCAATTTTATCAAATTCTGATAACGAATCGACTTCCAAATCCTCAATTTAAGGTATAGAACATTTTCACCATTTTCAACCCACTTTACTAATTTCATGATAAAAACAACAATAGGTTCATGTATTTTGCCAAAATCGAATTAGGAATGCTTACCCCAATATTTTCCTTGAAAAACTCTCAAAAAATTGTCTCACTCGAGCTTTCTTCGTCCAAAAATGGAAGAATGAGACGAAGTCTCATTTTTTGACTTTATTCTGCTGCCCAGGGGTTTGTTCTTCGCGTTCGCGACCCTCCCCTTACGTTCGCGATGAACAAATTCTTCAACAACCATTTTCAAACTCTCCCCAGATAGCCTCTAGTATAATGGTCATAACGTATTGTATAAAACTCCAAATGACAAATTGCTTAACATTTTGAAAACTAGACATCAAGGGCTACAACTTTCATGTTTTGCTCATCCCCCAATTCCTTATAGATTTCAAGATATAAGCTTCCAAATTCAAATCTATTTAGCAGAAATTTCTTCTTCGCGATTCCAAACTCTTCTTAGACAGCCTATAATATATCCACCATAATATTTTTTTACACAACTCCAATGCCAAAAAGTTTAAATCTCTGAAAATTAGACACAAAGAGCTACAACTTTTATTTTTGAATCATCTCCAAATTCTTTATAGATTGTAAGATATAAGCTTCCGAAGTCGGGTGATAAACATTAGGAATTCTTTCTTTGCGAACGCGAGAGGCTCTTCGCGAATGCGAAGAACAAATTCCCAGAAGCCAAATCTTTCATCGTGAACATGAGAGGCACCTCGCGAACGCGAAGAACAATACCAGACATCAGAAAACTAGCATTCAAAGTTGCCCAAAATGATCCGATAACACCCGAAACAAAATCAAGGTCCCCGGGACCCCAACCAAATATACCAACAAGTCCTAAAATACGATACAAATTTAGTTTCGTCCTTGATGGCACCGGCGTGTGCTTTTACGAAAGAGTCTGCAAGCATAGCAAATGAGTCAATAGAATTAGGAGGTAAGTTATGATACCATATCATGGCTCCCTTCGACAGGGTCTCCCCAAATGTTTTCAGCAAAACAGATTCGATTTCTTCGTCTTCCAAGCCGTTTCCTTTGATGGCACATGTATAAGAGGTCACATGCTCGTTTAGATTGGTCGTTCCGTTGTACTTAGGTATTTTGGGCATACAAAATTTCTTGGGGATCGATTTTGGGGCCGCGCTTGGAGGAAAAATTTTTTACACGAACTTCGTGGAATCCAGTCCCTTCAATATCGGGGGTGCTCCTAGGATTTGATCTACCCTAGAATTATATGTTTCGACCTTTTTAGCGTTTGCTTCGATCTTCTTTTCCCATGATTCTACCCGCTTTGTCAGCTCCTCGAGCATTTTTATAATTTCGGGATTAGTCCCCGACTCTCGTTCATTCGATCTTATCACGGCCGGTTCCGTTCTGCAAGTAATTTCTGGGGGCGGAACAGGTTCAACCCTGCTCGATGCTTGGGTTTGGCTCTGCAAATGAGCTATCGCCATATGTTGAGCTTGCAGCATTTTGAAGATCATGCGTAGGCTAATCCCGTCTTCTTCAACGTTTTGTGTGTTTCGAGATGCCGCTCGGGTTCCACCGCAGATGCTATTTTCAGGGTCGGTAGACAAGTTTGATTCAATGGCCACATGCAAATTTACATCAATCGGATATGCGGTCTGAATTCCAACGACATCAGCGGGTGGCCCTATGTTACCGAGCGCCATGTTGTTATTCTCACCTTGATGACCGGACTCGTTGTTGATATGTAGAGGTGCTAATTGAGAGTTCATACCCTATTCAGAATCATATCAAAATAACTACAAACCCAATTTATGAGTTTCAAGCTTCAAGGTCCTTCAATGGCGGATTTGATTTTTATCACAATAAAATCTCCAAAAATCATCATTAACACTACAATCTACAAATTATAGAACAACACACTTGAATTCCAACAATAAAATACTTCAAAACACACATGAAAATTCATATATGAAATTTTAAAATCATACGCTTGGAGTTTAACTTCTTTTTTTTTCCCTTCAAAATATGAAATTTTAACATAATTGAATTGTGTGCTCAACTAATTTAAATACTAAATAAATTTGCATACATAATTGAATTATGTGCTCAACTAATTCAAATACTAATTAAATTAGCATATAATTCAATACTAAAATTAAAACTGAAACCGAAAAAAGGAGGGAGAGAAATAAAGAAACAATTTAGCTCTTTCTAAAATCAACAATTTTAGAAAAAAGTAGAACTATCTGAAATTGAACGCCAAGTCGAAACTGTTTAAATTTTTAAGTCAACCAAAACACTTCTAGAAAAAGACAGTTCTCATCATTAACGTTGATCTTAACACAAATGAGCAAAGGAAAAAATAGACTAATTTAAGCTTATTCAATTAGTATAATTTGATGTAAATAGTGTGCAAATAGATTTTTTCTATCTTTTTTAATGATTAAATTTGTTCCTAACAACACTCTTTAAGTATGGGTTTGTTTACAACATATGAACGCTTTGTGTTTCTCTAAGTGTAATACCTTGTACAATTATAAGAACACATTAAAATCTTTTATTTTTCTTGAAATTGTGAAAAAACAAATGTTTCAAAAAATATGGGACAGGGGGAGATTTTTGTTTAACTTTTTCTCCTTATTAGTTGGAGTGACCCAAACATTACCGCAATAACAAAAGAACAAAAAGAAGAAAAAAAGCTGTTTGCCATTGAGAGCATATCTTTCATAGTAATTATAACATATCAAGAAGATGATTAAAGTTGTGCCACTCTATGTTTATTTGTTTACATGCATACTTCTTTTTTCTTTCCGTTCCGAACTGAAAAAAGACTCGTTGGCGTGCTTTATCTTCAATATAAAACCTCAAAAAGCTACAATAACTGGCCATCTATCTTGATCATTAAACCGAACAATCTAATTTTTTTGGTCAAAACTGAAGAAATAATCATGCAATTAGAGTAGATGAAGTGAATAATGTTGTTTGGTTAAATCAAGTCAAAGCTAAACTAAAAGGTGGAGTGAGCAAAAAGCGAAGGCCATTATTTGATGGACCTAACTCCACACACACGTACCACCTTTTCTAAACCTCTATAGCGAAAAATTTACAGTTAGGATTTTTGATAGTCATACCCACCTCATATGACTCTCCCTTTTGTAGCAAATATATAATTCCTAACTTCTACGCTACCCAGTTTCACCCTTTATTTGTCCTTTTTTTTTTCGTGGACAAGAAGGACATAGGTTGGTCATTTCTCAATCTTCCATATTTTGTCTCTTGTTTTTCCTTTCTCTAACGTATTGGTTTCTCTAATGTTATTGGTTTTTCGCACTCTTTATACTTTGTTGCTTAAATTATATAGTAACTGTTTGTTTATTCCATGATCATTCTTTGAGAATATGACAAATATAGTCCCTTATATTTGAGGGCAAGTTCAAAATAGTCCCTTACGTATGATTTGAATAGTATTGCTTAATACTTTTGGTCTCCATAAAAAACTTAACGAGCTCCGTCTGTAGATCTGATGGAAACTATGATTAAAATTTTTTAACCTTAAACACTAGGAAATGTCTATCAAATCCAAAAAAAGTGCAATAAAAAAACTGCATTAGAGACCAAAAAAATAAATACTAAAAATTGCAGAAATTATACCTCAAATTAAAGGCTGCACTTGACTCTAGATATATACCAAAAATAGTAAAAACTACAAAAAAAACATTATACCCCTACATATGAGTTCCTCTAAATCTCTTTTTTCTTACCGTTCTCGTCATTGTAATTTGTTTTTATGAAGACCATAAGTGTTAAGTTTTTACATATTTAAAGGACCAAAAACTGTTCCGAGCATACTTAAAGGACAACTTTGAACCTATCCTCATACATAAGGGACCATTTTTGTTATTTTCTCATCATTCTTTCATGGTTTTTTAAAGCATTTTTGAGCTATATTCAATAGCGCACTCCTGTTTTAAGCCTCAACTTTTGCTTTCTCCACAGTCGTAGAAATTAAAAGGTCTGTCTACCATTAATGATAAAGTTGAAGTGAATTTTTCCCCCTCCGATTACACCACTGATTATATTCACAAATCAGTCGAAAAAAGTTGAAGTGAATAATTTCCCAAATCGACGAACTAGGCTTTGCTCTACTTATCCATCTTGTTGTAAGAAACTGTTGGTATTGCTCCTAATTTTTTAAATCATAAATCTTCTTTTATTATTCATATTTATGAAGACACACTGCAGACAAGCATAGTAAACATCTAAGCTGCAAAATGGAAACATTAAAGCCTAGTAGAGAATTAAAGAGATTTCAATAAAAGACACCAGTGATTTGATATTTGGTCGAGATTGAGTTAGAAAAGATTTGGGAAAGAAGAAACAACATATATAGGGAATAAAAAGCAAGAAATAAAAGAAATAGAAGAAACCATGAGTGTTCCATGTGTAGCGAGAGCTAGAGTATTAAGTACTATGGGTTCGGCAAATTCAATAATTCTTTTTAGACTTTATATTTGTAGTAAACATTTATCATATATATTTAATTGTGATTCAGTAACTAGTAACTAATACGAGTTATGCATTCGATATAAGCTCAAAACTAAACTTCAAATGCTAGTTTACAAGTTGAGAAGTAGTTGGAAGGTAATTGAAGAAACAAGTTGAGTGTAGTGGCCAGTTTAGACATGAACTTTTGGCTCGATGATGATGGTTTTAGCATGCCTATTCATAGGCAAAGGATTAGAGAATGACACATTTACATCTCCCATGGCAGAAAACATGTGCTACCTATAGCACATCCCCCCACCACCACCACAACCAAAACGTAGTTCTCAATAAACTCAAGAAAGAAAAAACTTTAATTTCCTTTTCCTCTCTTTCATGAGAAATAAATTTGTTCCTTTTCTGGCCTAGCTAGTTGTTCGTTTGTCTTCTACCTTGAAATCATTCTATTATTCGCCCCCTCCCTCCCCTTCTAGGGGTGTATTCAGTATAGAGGCTACGGGTTCATCTATATTCATAGATTTCGCTCATACCTTGTATTTTATCTAAACGATTATTAAATATATACAAATAATAAATTTTAAACACATTAAATTAGATAAAATGTGATCGAATTGCGATCTAAACCTATAAAATTCAAATGGATTCGACTCTACCCCGAATCCACATCTTAAACTTTCTTTTTTGTCAAAATGATCCACGGACCCTACGCTGATTTCATTTTTTAACCATCAAAGATATCTACTGCGGCTAGTTAATGTAATCAACTAAACACTCATACCTCTTAACAAAAAAGGTACAAGCGTAATTTTTCTCGTTAAATAACGAGCGAGACACCCCACGCCATACCTAAAACCAATACTAGCATGAAAATATATTTATGTGTTTTTTTTCATATTGAAATTTATAAATCATGAGATGTTCAATTTAATAGGTAGGACTTAGGAGTACAATTTAAATAACATGGGGGGTTCAATAGGAACCATGCAAAGACTAGTGTCAAAATGCAAAGTCGTGATAAATTTGAGGGTCTATATCTGGCCTTAAAAAATGAGGCAAAAGGAGGGATTCTCTCAATGTATAATATATGTTCCTTGTATAGTAGACCAGAAAGTATGCAGGCAAGCACGGAATGCCAAGATGATTGTGGAATATGTGCTGAATCAAAGACCAACTGAACAGAAGAATATGTGTTATAATTATTTTATTTTTAATAATGGGGCCTGAGGGCAGTAAAGTTATCTTCGTGTGACCTATAGGTTACGTGTTCGAACCAAGAAGTAGCCAATAATGCTTGTATTAGGATAGTCTGTCTGTATCACATCTTTTGGGGTGCGGCCCTTTATCGGATCTTGCATGCATGCAAAATGATGTCTTTTTTATTTTATTTTTTATTTAAGTTATTCTTAATTTCTTCATTCCTTTGAGGAAAAAAAAGGAGGAATTTAATCAATCATGATGGGAAATTCGGTAGTACAAAAATTGAATGGATTTTTAGCAATTTGATTTGATCCAAGAACAGAAATAACCTAAAATTCTCAATTCAATTCACCAACTGTTTTCCCCTCCTCGATATTTTTCGTTCTTTTCCTTTTCAGTAGTACCATTAGATAATTCCTTTACTTTCTTTTTTGCCTCAAACAGAAAAATATTACTTAAAGAAAATAAATCATACAGATGCATCTGTTTTATAAAGATAATATTCGTTAGCCTCTCATCATTCATCTTTTTACTATGTCCAAAGAATAAAGAAGAGTTTACGGAAAACATTCTAGTAATATATACATAAGGTCTTACATATGGAGTTCATTGCAATGAAATTAGTTTGATCCCATTTTTTCGAGTACATACTACTTCATAATAAAAGGGGGGGGGGGGGGGGAATCATATACATTTTTTTTTTTAAAGGTTCGAGCTTTATGCTCAAATAATTAGCTTATACTATTCACCATTTGATTCTCCTCCCTATATTCAAGCTTATCGAAGGGTTCAAATCCTCATGTGCAAAAGTATATGGAATTATACTAATTATGTAATTCGAAGAGGAAGGGAACAGAATAGGTGAAACAACTCATGGAGAAATCAGAATGGCCTTCTCCTATAAATTATACTAGTATACTAATTATTTGGTTTCTCAGTTATTTTTTTAAATAATGAGCTAATTTTATTTGGGTGTTTCTTTAGTTTCTCAATTTTTGTCTATTTACAATGGTATGTATATTATATAATTTTGTGTGTATTTCGACAAACATGTATAACTGTATATACATCTATACATAAAATATGATTTAATTAATATGGAGGTGGTCCACCTAGTGTACTGCTAAGTTGCCTTGCATGTCAAGCGATCTTTTTATATACCCCCCAATGCCCGATCTTTTTCTCTATGTCTCATCGACATCTATTCCAAAAGAATTATTACTATATATATCATTTTATTTATATTTTTAAATTATCACCTATTCTCCTCGAATAGTTTTCTGTTTTATCAATTTATTAAAAGAAGAAAAAAGCAGCTCGTTTTCCCTCGTTCTCTTGGATCCTCTCTGTCAAAATTCAAGAATATAAATACATCACGTAGTACTAGTACTAGTAGTATTTTGTGAGCGAATTGTAGGCGGAAGTTGAGAAAATTAGTAATAAACTTATTCCTCAGTAAAGAATCCAAAAGGGAACAATATCTTGATAATTCTTGGACCGTATTTTTCTTTATCGAAATTCATACAAACTTTTCAGTTAGTATATTTTATAAAAACATATGTTAATGCAAATATGCTTTATGTAGAGTTTAATATTATTACTATTATGCTAGGAGTACGGTTTTTTTTTTTGGGGGGGGGGGGCGGGGAGAGGGGGGTTGCCGTGCTTTTGAGATGGCAGTTCCGTAGCTTTTGCTTTAGAGTCAAGAGAGAGGTCTGAAAACAAAGATGTGGAAGCCTTAGAGAGCTTTACAAAGAAAGAAAGAAAGGAAAAAAACCAACTGGCCACATTTCTTTCTACGACTTCTTCCCTTCTCCTCTCTCTCTCACACACACAGAGAACTATACACAGAGAAACCGTACCTCTTCATGCTCTCCTTAATTTAGCAAAGGAAGTTAAAGGTAAGTCGTTTCCATTTGTATGACATATATAGTTTGAGTCAAAATAGAGTTTAACAAAGAAATGAAAACTTTTGAATATTTATCTTGAACATACATATATATTTTTTTATTATAAATTAAAAAAATTTGTAGTATAAATATGTCATAACCTTTGTGTGACTTTAAAAACTTTCTCTAATTAAAGCAAAATTCAAGTTAAGTTATTACAAAATATATAAATTTAATAAGTATTCTTTTTGAAACGAATAGTAATATGAAAATAATATAGGAACGAAAAGGGTAGTAAATATATAGGGATAGATAGGTATGAGGGCGCGCACCTTTTCCTTTATCCCTGCTGCTGTCTTCAGTTAAAGTTAGACGGAATTTTGGTGTTTTGCTCCCCCCTCCCCCCCCCCCCCCACACACACCCAAAACATAACACTTCTCTTCCTTTTTGTTCCATGTCTTTCTCCTCTCTTTTCTTTCCTTATTCATCATCTTTCTCTCCCTCTTGCCCTTCTCCTATAATCTTCCTGTTGGCTTCTTTTTAGGGTATGTGTCTTGGCTTGACTTGTTTTTCGTATTTCTAATTCTTTGTTTCAGATATTCATTTGCCTATCATCTTTAAATTATGCATTTTTTCTTGAGTTTTTATGATTCTTGGGATATGGATTATGGATTTCATTTTAGAGTTTCAGAATGGCACTTATTAGTTTTTTTTTGTTATGGATTTTATTCCACAGGAGCAGCTGATAGAATAAAGCTTGACAAAGGGTTTTGGTTGATATCAAAGGTGTAGTAATATCAAAGAAATCCTGAGGGAGGATTATATATATGGAATTTTAATTTAAGTTGATAGTTGTAAAAAGAATTTGTCAACTTTACAAAGGGAATAAAGAAGGTGGAAGCTATGAATAAGAGCAGTAGCAGTCATCAATTGGGCTCCATTAGCAGTTGTGATCTCATTGATGCAAAACTTGAGGAACATCAATTGTGTGGATCGAAACAGTGTCCTGGTTGTGGACAAAAGCTCGAAGGAAAGCCAGTACGGAATTTTACATTTCATAATTACTCTATATTCTTGGCTCTATACATCAGATAGATTTTAGAAAAAATGTTCTGTTTACAAAAAAAATAAAAAAAACCATATGTGTGATTTCAGTTTTCTTTCTTGCAAATTTTTTTTTTTTTTTTTTTTTTTTGGGTAGAGAATTTTTGTTGAGCTAGTGTGATGTATTTAATGGAACTTAATTTGTTCAGGATTGGGTAGGTTTACCAGCAGGAGTGAAGTTTGATCCAACAGATCAAGAATTGATAGAACATCTTGAAGCAAAAGTAGTGTCTAAAAAAGAATCAAAATCCCACCCTTTGATTGATGAGTTCATCCCTACAATTGAAGGTGAAGATGGGATTTGCTACACTCATCCTGAGAGGCTTCCAGGTAGAAAGATGGGCATGCAATTACTTGTACCAGAATTAACTTCTCTCCCAATTTATGTGGTTGTATCCTAATTTCGAGAGTCAAACAAGTTAGTTTTACCATAATTTGTTTATGTCTTTTAAATATTTTAAATTTTTGATTGTTGTGAATTATAATACTTTTTAAGTGGTTTTCAAATATACAATTTTTATTTCAAAAAGTTTAAAGATTCTATGTGCGACTTCACAGTCAAAATTGAGAAATTTGATTCTCGAAATCTGGATTGTGCCACATAAATTGGACACAAGGAGTAGTAGGTTTTACTATGTTGCTTTCTTTTCTTCTAAGGCAGAAGAAAACATTGAATAGATTTTAGCTGGCTAGGCTTTGTTTATATTATTCTCTTTAATTACTTGCATGTTTTTCTCACTTACCTTGAAGAGATCAAACTCTTTAAGTTTAATTTGTTGCACCTAAGTAAACCTAACTTTGAATTTGCATGAGTAGGTGTTACAAGGGATGGATTGAGTAGACATTTCTTCCACAGACCATCAAAAGCTTACACAACTGGGACAAGAAAAAGAAGGAAAATCCAAACAGAATGCGACTTACAAGGCGGCGAAACGCGGTGGCACAAGACAGGCAAAACTAGGCCAGTGATGGTAAACGGCAAGCAAAAAGGGTGCAAGAAAATCCTAGTGCTTTACACAAACTTTGGGAAGAACAGAAAACCTGAAAAGACAAATTGGGTAATGCATCAGTATCATTTAGGACAGAATGAAGAAGAAAGAGAAGGAGAACTTGTGGTGTCAAAGATATTTTATCAGACTCAGCCAAGGCAATGTAATACTACTAGTTGGTCTAATAATGAGAGGAGTATTAACACTGGGGATCATAGTGGCAGTGGGAGTTGTTCTTCTTCTAAGGAGATTAATACTGTTAATCCAATTTCTCATAGTCATAGGGATGAACTTTCTGCTGCTGTTGGTGCTGCCATGTCCAGTAATTACAATACTGTAAACATTCAACGATTGAAAGCTGACCATTTTAGCTTTCTCCCATTTAGAAGAAATTTTGATGAGGTATTATTCTGCTCCTTTTTATTTATTTATTTATTATAATCCTTCTCTAGCGCTTGTTTTCTTCATAATCATATAAAATCTTTGAAACTAAAAAAAAAGGACAGTTTGATGCACAAAGTATCCTGCAGAAAGGGGTCACATCCAACTCATGGGGTGTGATGTAGACGGTCTATACTAATGCAAGTATTAGTGACTTTTTTCACGGCTCGAATCCGTGACCTATAAATATTCTTTAAGACTAAGTAATAAAATGAAAAGAGAAAAATTTAAATCTATCTGCTTTTTTGCATATTGAACCAAAGATTGATATTCTTGTGGATGTATAGCATTATTGTAACTTTTATTTCCTTTTTCTCGTTTCTACCTTTCTAATTTTTTTTTTCCCATCTCTGATTTATCATTTCATTTTCGCCGTGAGATACTTAAGGCATTGCTAGTGTTTGGTCCTAAGATTAATTAGCTTCACCAAAATCCAAGTTCATCCATGACATTAATCAGTTTTCACAAGCACATTGCTTAAAGACTCAGCATGATGAAAACTATGCCAGACTTGCTTGATAACAACAATCATCAAATGATTTTTATTATGTTAAATTACTTTATTATAAAAGAAGTACATTAAAGTATGAAATGATACTTAAATTTTACGGTAAGCTGCTTACTTCATACCTTTTTACGGTGCGGTCTTTCCCTAGTTCTTGCATGAATGCGTCATACTTTGTACATCAAACTGCTATTTTTTTAATTGAAGTATGAAATTTACTAGAAGACCCAAAAAAAAAAGAGACTACTCCTATGAATCTTTTAAAAGAGAATATATACATAAAAAATACTTGGTGCTAGCCAAATTAGTTAACATTTTTTGCAGGCAGGGATTATGGATGCAGAGACTTCAATGGCAAGGAGAGATGACCAGGCAGTAGGCACGTGCGAAGAGCCTGAGTCCCAGAGGCAACATCCGCATCACGTGACACATGAATCTTCTCACCAACACCAACATCAGAATCAGATTGCAACAACTACAGCATTCAACATTAGCAGGCCATCACCTCCAATTTCAGCGATTATAGCTCCACCTCCTCCTCTACATCACACTTCCGTTATTCTTGACCACGATTCCTTCCATGTTCCCACGAATTATAATTTTCAGGTAACTCAGCAACACAAATATTTTTTTTTTCCTTTACTAATGAACTATATTATATTGCTCCCTCCGCCCCAATTTATGTAAAAGTGTTCGAATTTCTAGACTCAATCGAATTATTTTTTTTCCGTAATATTTTTATATGATTTTTAATTATTTTAAATTATTAATTATTGTGACTTATAGTACTTTTTATATAATTTTCAAATATATAAATTTTATTTCAAAAAATTAAAAATTCTATGTTCAAATGTAGGACCAAAATTAAAAAAATTTAATCTCGAAAATAAAAAGTTTCATAGGGTAAAGGGAGTTAAAAAAAAAAAAAAAAAAAAAGAGCTGATGGTTTACATGTCAGAAAAAAGTAGGAAACAGAAATTATATATTCCCTATAGGGGTTTTACATATCCATGTTTATTGCAGACAATCCATGACCACACATATGATTATGTTCAGGTTTTGTTCTAATTAGTGTATATTTCGGCAGCAACAACAGCAACATCATAAACTAGGAGGAAGGTCTGCGTCTGGATTGGAAGAACTAATAATGGGGTGCACTTCAACTGATATCAAAGAGGTACACAATATATAGTCACCAACTTTTGCCGTATCATTCTTTCGTGTCATATTGCTAACAAGTAACAACTATACATGAGAAAAGGAAGAAATTAAGATAGTACGGTTGGGAAGGATAAGAAAGACATATATCCTGTGAGTTTTATTTTTCTCTTTCTCTATCTCTTTATTCTTTTCCATTTTCTTGTTTTTTAAATTTTTTATATCCAAGCATCATATCAAACTCTAGACCTTGCAAATTTTAACCTATTCTCAATTTTGAAGATCTATTAATCAATTTGCGTCCATCATAAATAATATAAAATGTGAATAAGACAACAAATATTCAATTGGCTCTTGCATGCATGGGATTCTGCAGTCAAAAGGTAACTATGATCAAAACCGTTTTTTCTTCTTTTCTTTTAACAAGAAAGTTAGGGGAAAGAAAAGAGTGTTTGTTCCTCTCTCCTATCCCCATTTCCCTTCCACCTCTTTAAACTCCTCACATATTCCCTCTTAGTAGTACCTTTTTCTTCTCTCCAATAAATTCATAAGAGTAGTAGCTTGTCTTTATGTTTTGTATCTTTCGGTCTTCCTTCTTTTACTCGTCTTTTTCTTTCCCCATTCGGTGCTCTATATGTTGGACAATCAAACGAATTCTATGTTAGGATAAACGTAGTTCCTTCCTCTTTTGCTTTTCTTTGGGTTCTCAAACTTGAGAGTTGAGACGTTTCTTTTTCAATGATTTAGTTTGTCTTGGTCAAAATTCAATTAACCTTGAATTTTGGATTTTGATATTCTCTAACATTGCATGAACCTGCTTCCTGACCAGATATAAATATAAATTCTCAAGCTGTTAATTGTGGAATTTACGACAAAAGCCTTCCTTAATTTCCACAACTTTTGAATAACAAAGAAGTTGGGGGAAGAAAAGAAGAGAAAAATAGATGGTGTATGATCTTTTCGCAAAGATGCATGCTTTAAGATGAAATAGGATAGTACTACTGGGGCCAATTCGCTTACAATGATTTTCTCTTGGGAAAAAAAACACAAAGAAGAAAAATATGATTTTCCTGCATTAGCAGTTGTTCCTAGTTGGGTAAAGCAAAGCGTAGAGGAAAAGCAAGATAGTGACAACAAAGACTTTTATGTATATGTAGTTATGCATGTGTGCATGAGTGTCTGTGTCAGTCAGTGCCTTCTCAGAATATATAGAGAGACACATTTTGGCAGAAAGGGCAGAAAAAGATTCTTGAGGTGTTTCCTGTACAAATGCAATTCCAAATTTTACAACAGCTTTAACCCTTATTTCTGGATGTCACTTTTTCTTTCATTAAGAATTAGCCTAAATAGCTGTCCACCGGATACTTAAATAAAAATCGACAAAGGCGTAATATATTTATAATTAATGTATAAGGTATGTATAATACATAAAATCAGCGTGTAAACTATGTCGACCAGCTAATAAAAGTAAACTATAAATCCAGACGATTGTTTATGTAATTTTTTTTTTTTTTTTTTTTTTGCAGGAGTCATCCCTAACAAATCCGCAAGAAGCAGATTGGTTGAAATACTCCTCATTCTGGCCTGATCCTGAAAACACGGATCATCATGAGTAGGAGAAATATATATAGCGAGAAAGAAAGCAAATGAACCGAAGAAGCTAAGAGAAGATGAAGCAGAAAATTCTAAGGGGACAAAAATCTTTATTATCACGTTAGTACTAATTCAAGCCTTGCTGAAGTTGTTTTTCAAAAAGTGGCCAAACGGGACAACTGTTTGGGATTTTAATTTTTACCTTTTCTTATCTTTTCTTACTGAATGACTGGCCAAAGGTAAGGACTAACTGAACTAACTGTTCAACAACCCATGTTGGTAAAGAAGAAAAGAAGAATTGAGGAAGAATAGAAAAGGAAAAAGAATTGAAGACACAAACAAAGAGGGAAAAAAAAAAAGACAAGAAAGGCTGCACTGATTCTGACAAAATACAAGAGGGGAACCGAAGACCCAAAGCGAATCCAACCGCCATCAAAATCATCACCATTATGATTACCATATCATCTTTATTGCCCAATTCTTAACATTTCTTTATTTTTATTCTTCTTTTTCCCTGTATATTTCTTTCTTTCTTTTTTCTTTTTATATGTAATGCCATAGGAATATTTGTGCAAAAGTTCATACAGATCTTGTGTCTTTGAACAGTCATTTTTAGAGTAGAATACTTGTTCACGTCGGGACACAAATATATTTCCCTTATAGAAATGAGACGTGACCTTGATTTATAAATGCGTTGATGCCTTTATTATATTTCACACAACTTTGTACGTGAGTTTTCCAGATAAATCTAATAAAAGAGTCTCACAAGTAAAGCTGCTTCTGGCTAGAGCTTGGTTGGTAGCCAATCTGCTAAACCTAATACTTAGTGTTTACGTAACCTTTTTCTCTAAAATGTCCATTGGCGCTCATTCATGTTAGGTTTTTCATTTGAATTCTATCTTGGTCCGATCTTTGAGACCTAAAAATTGATAAACAAAGAACTACTCCACCCCAATTTGTGTGATGTTATTTGATTCGGCGTGGTATTAAAAAGGAAAGAAAGAAAAAAAAAATTGAAACTTGTGATATAAAACAAGCTATAGAAATTTGTATGATTATGAAATTTCTTATTAAGGATAAAATGAATGGTTTAAAACTAATTTATTTTTAAATATAAATAGGTATTATTTTCTAGGACAAATAGAAAAGAAAAGAGTCACATAAATTGGGACATAGACAATAGTAGTTTATTTACTTTTGTATCGGAAAAGTTGAAGAATTTCAGTGTAAAGAACCTCATATTTATTACAGTAAGTACTAAAATTATTAGGTTTTCGGAAGCTGATTGACTAATTAAGAGGGCTCCTGAAGGCAAGCAAAAGAAAAGGAGGAAAGGAAGATCAGATTTGGCTAAAATCTCATCTGATGCAACTTGAATATTTTGAATTAGAAACAAATTTTAAAGTTTAAGCGCATAACTTTGTCATGGAATGCTCTTTATTGCTTTATTCTATTCCACATTCGAGAGGTTTCTTCTGCAGAATCTATTATACTAGTAAGTACTAGCTGTATAACAAATTTTAGAGAGAGAGAGAGAGAGTAACGTGCATGGAGCATCTTTATCTTTAATTAGGACGTGCATGAATGCAATGTAGTAACAATTAAAAATTAGTAATTTCAACAAAAGAAGAAGATGAAATCCAACATGGAGGTGTGTGAGGCAACTTCATCGTAGTTTCTGAATGTAGGCAGGAATAAAGGTACGAACAAGGATGAAAAGGACAACATTTGGCTTTTCACCTTTATCTATACACGTATATATCTAGAGGACAAAGGTATATCAAAACGCATATAGTCCCTTGTTCTACTTTATGGTTCTATTATTTTTGGCAAAATGGCCTCCGGGCCCCATAAATTTGTACTTGATTGTCATGCCGGTAAATAAACTTTCAAAATTTCCACATGAACACTTCAACTTGAGCATAAGTGAACTAATAAACACCTCCGACCATTGACTCAATCTATGTGGCATCAGTTATTCCTAGTCAGCTGTTGTGCGTGTAAGTCACGCCTCGCAAGAGCGTGAATGAGCTTTTTCCAATGCCCAATAGTAATAAACCCAAGGGCCCATCTATTTTGAGGGATTCTTCTTCCTCCTTTGGCCTACAACCTCCATTATTGACGTATACAAGCTCTATAGCACTTCTTCTCTTCAAATTTTTTACAGATTCAAGTCAATTTTTTTTTCTTTTCTAGGTCGATATTTTATTCTTCAAGCTAAGAATTTAATGGAAAGTCGTGTATTTTATCGTTGTGGAGTTGAAGCTATTATGTGCATAACCTGGGAAGCCCACCAATCCGGGTAGAAGGTTCTTATGATGCTCCAAGTATGGTACAAGTAGTTGCTGTAATTGTTTCAGGTGGGTTGACCCACCTCTTCCATATCATTACAAACAATTAATTTCAGGACTGCTATCAAGAATTCGCGTCAATGAGCAGCGAAGGAATGGGGAAAGACAATATGTAATTGCGTTTTTTGTTGCTGCACTGCTCTTTGTAGTATTATTCTTAGCTTAGGATCTTTGTATTGTATGTTTATTATTAACAAATAACGACAATGTCAAGTGTATGAAGTATTTTGTTACAATGAAAAGTGATGCTTGGCATTAACATCTGAACATATATTAGACAAGTTCAAAACAACCATCTTGATTGTCAAAAGTAAGCCATCAAATCTACACACTAGCAGAAATTAGTTCACTATTGTGCCTAAACCAAACCAAAATAACATTTATTAACTAAGTTGTGAATATTTCAGACTAAATCTTCTACAAAATAACCTACAAATAAGTTCTGATACTAACCGACTTAAACTTTCACAAAAAGAAATATTTCTTCCAATCATTATGTTGAGACAGGTTGAAGTTGGACTGAGATTGGCTCAGGTTTGGTTAGTTGAAGAAGGAGCTTCAAATTGGCTTAGGGTTGCCTGAGTTTATCTCGTTCTAGCCTGTTGTTGAAGCTGTATTTGTGTTACTGCATTTGTTTCTTTTCACCTTAGTCCAGGTGCTTTGTATCCAAGATCAATATTGGTCTGGCTAGCATCAATTATTTGCCTAGGATCATGGGTGACTATGAACCTTAACCCAAACTACATTCAAATAAAAATATAATTTTAGAACTTAGTATAGTAACTAGACACAACAGTTGGACAAAATTTCACGTACTTACCCTCTTTATGATTGTCCCTGATTCACCAAATAGTATTCCAAATCCAATAGTCCTAGTCCTTCCACCTAAAGTTCTAAGAATTTGTTGAGGAGTCCTTCATCTTTCTTCTGTAGTTCCAAATTACTGTGTTCCCGGTCGACCATCAGCAGTAGTTCCAGAATTTCTTTGTGTTGCAGATCTAGCTATTGCAATAGTACCAGATTGTTGTGCTGCAGATCCACCACCAGCAGTAGTACCAGAATGACCTCCTGATGCAGCTGTAGTAGCCTGGGCATTTGCAGTACTACTCCCAGCACCAGTAGTTGAGCTTTTCCTTTTCTAAAACACCCAGAATATAAAACATTCAGCAAAAGACTAAAAAATACTTAAAGCATAAGGAGTATTTATTTCTTACTAGGATTGCACAGTCTTTCCTGGCATGCCCTACTGTCTTGCAATGAGAATATGTCATTGGTGTCCCCTTCCTTGATCTCTTACCAAATTTCTTTGTAGGTTCATCTTTAGCCTTCCTTCTATGTTTCTTAGGTCTACCAGACATCTTAGTAATTACAGAAGGCTCAACTTTAGGGTTTTGAGTTGGAGGCCACATCTCCATGTTGGTCATAGGTTGAATGTAACAATTGAATGCCTTGAGGTATGTTTTCTTCTTATACCAATACTCAACATAGTCAGCATTGTCATACCTTTTAAAAAATATTGCACAAAGTGTATGGGAGCGAGGTATACCTTTCAACTGCCACATTCTACATGTGCACTCTTTCTTTACAAAATAAACTACGTGTTTGTAAATTCCATCTTGGATCTCAAATTCAGTCTCCCCATTCTATTTATATTCGTGTTTAGTGGCTCTTATAGATTGCTCTTCAATGTACCCCATTGCCATATGAGATATCTCAGAATTCCACTTTGTAGCATATTCTCTCATATTAGTCATCCTCTCTATTACCTTCACTCTGATCTCTTCCAACATGGTTATGATTGACTTGTGCCTTGAAGTAAGTATCCAACTTTTGAAGGTCTCACATATGTTGTTCTCCACAACATCATACTTACTACAGTCTTTAAAAAGGCCCTGCACCATGACTGTTTGGGATATCTAAGCAAGTTTTCTATTATCTTATTGCCACCCAATTCTGCTAACTCATCTAGTTTAACCTTCAGAAATGCTTCAAATGAAGCTCTTGCACAACCCAAGAATTTCTTCCTTTTTTCCTCACCAGTCCAGGTTTTCTTCCAGTTGATCCATATGTGCCTTGCACACATTCTATGCTCAACATTTGGCATCAATTCAAATACAGCTTGAACAAGTCCCTTGAACAACAAAATTATACTATTAGAGTTCACATAATGCAAGCTTAAGTATTAAAGTAAAAAATGAGATTAAAATAATATACATACCTTCTGCATATCATACATAATTGTTAGTCCTTCACCTTCAAATTCTATCAGTTTCAAGTCCTCCATTAGACACCTAAAAAACCATGATCAACTGTTCTTGGTCTCTTTCTCAGCCATTGCCCAAGCAACAGGGTACATCTAGTTATTACCATCCTTAGCAATGCATGACAATAGCTCACCTTTACACACTCCCTTCAGAAATGCGCCATCAAAGCTAATTACATTTCTACACCCTTCTAACCAACTTGTTTTCAAAGCATGTAGACAAATGTATATCTTCACAAAGACCTCTTTACCAGGTTCTATTTCTTTTGAAGTCCTCACCACAATAGTGCTACGAGGGTTTGTAGTTCTTATCATGTCAGCATAATCATAAATCCTAGTAAACTCCATTTTGTAATAACCTACATATTTAACCATTACCTTCAGTCTAGCCCTGGCACATATTGTTTTTCCTACATACACACCATACTTAATCCTTATCAGGTCTTGCAACTTCTTGAGCTTTATGTCAGGTTGATTAATGATCTAATCTTTGTAATGTTTAACTATCCAAGTCGTGTTATCAAGCTTGTTCCTTGTGACTGGGAAGCATGAATGAACAAGGCAATATGTGTAACAATGAAGTTCTGTATGTGGCCTTGTAAACTGCCTAAAATATGCTATTTACATTTACTAGAGTACAAAAATGTTGCCCTGACCCTATTCCTCTCATTTGGCCTCAACTTTAATTAAACTCTCCTCTATACATCATAGTCTTGTAAAACAGATCTAAATTGTCTAACATTTTCAAAGACCATTCCCAGTTGAAAAATAATTTTCTTACAGTTAGTGTCAAAGTAGACCTTTCTACTATATCTTCTTAGAGGAAGGTTCTGCACCTCATTATGTGCATCTACATCATCATCAGTACTATCCTCACTCCCTGGATCTGAACTGTCTAGGTACTGATCATCCCCTCCCAATTTACCAGCATATTTAACAATCTTATCCTTGTAAATGTCTTCAAATCCAGGGCCAATGCCTACTGGGCCACTAGGTAGCTCATCTACATTAATAACACTAGATATCGCTTTTCACTTCTTCTGATTTACTTTGGTCTGTCTAGCAGCAACAAGGTCAGCTTCTATATCACTTGTCTCTCCAACAGCATCCTCATCAGCATCATAAAGTGACTCATTTGTATCCTCATCAGCAGAAACACCCTCATATTCTACATCTTCACTCTCAGAATTACTCTCAAATTCATCACAATCTGAATCTGTGGCTAGATGAAAGTTGTAGAACTCCCCTTCATCCTCACTAGACTCTTCTATATCAGCAGCCCTCCCTTTACCCTTCCCCTCAGTGAAACAACCATTATTTATATCATTGCTAGGTGAGTTTGTTGCCCTAACATTAGCTATACTTGTTTTCCTTTGTGACATTTCACTAAAGCTAGTTGTTTGGTAATATGGAATATCACTGGGGTACATACTACTACTTAATATTTCATCCAATTAAATATCAACACATGATATATTAGCAGTGTGACATAAATAAACATCAATAAAATCTCATCGTGAAGGTCTTTGCAGAATTCTAACACATCAGCATTATATTTAATAAATCAAAATGCTATTTTTTATTGATTGACATGCAAATTTCTCCACACCTAAGTACCCCATATCATTTGATCATTTGTTGAATAGAAACATGCAGTTCATCAGTGTCAGCAATTACAATAGTAGGCCATGTTATACCATTTTCATACCTCATTAATGGGCCAGCTACCAGTTGTCCCTGATGGTGAAATTGCAATTTCACAAGAACAGCCATCCTGCCTCACTACGCCTATGAAAATAAGATAAGATAAGTCCAAATCAGTAAAATATTCAAAAGAAAAAGACAATATTGTTTGAACATGTCTTTGAAAAACAACAAGCAAATGCGAAAAAAGAACCTTATCTTTATCACTTTAAGAGATAAATTTTTTCGATATGATAAAAAGCCCTAATTGTTTTAACCCTATATGCCAAATCAGCCATAGAACCGATAAAATTTAGAGAAAAAAATTAAGAATTTAGTGTGTTATTCCAAAAAGCCGTAATTTTAAACCATGATAATGAAACAATCATTGCATGCATACAAAACATATCTATTATGACCAACTTCAATAACACATAAAAATACAATAAAAGAACCAGAAATTGCATGAAAGACTACAATCGGACCTTGAATAACTTCTACGTTTTTGGTGAAGGAGAAATCGACGGTAAATGAAACACTCAGATTCTTGTTTTAGGACCGATTTTAAAAGAAATAAAAACACATTGTGCAGATGATCTAATGGGCAAAAAATCCTATGACAATCGTTCACTCCATTTGAGCGGACGATTGAAAATGTAGAGTTCTACGAGAGAGAGAGAGAGAGAGAGAGAGAGAGAGAGAGAGAGAGAGAGAGAGAGAGAGAGAGAGAGAGGACTGAAAATAAAATTAATTTTGAGTGTTTTAGGGTCATTAGGTAAAAACAAAGAATGGAAAATAGTCGGTGCTTAGTGTGTTTTCACGCCTTACACGTGGCAGGTTTTAATTCGTTTATTGCTGACTGGATTGCCACGTTTTTGAAATTGTAATGCATGCGCTATGATTCAACTGTTGGATGTGTTTATTAGTTAACTTATTCTCGAGTTGAAGTGTTCATATGAAAATTATGAAAGTTTATTTACCGGCATGATAATCGGGTACAAGTTCAAGTGGCCAAGAGGCTAGTCCGCCATTATTTTTCTTTTCGTTTAAAAAAAGACCCTTTTATAAATATAAAAATTATTTAACTTAAACTTCTTATTTTACCTTTAACAAAAACACGTTTTATAGCTACAACCAATATTATGACCCGTTAAGACCACATATTTTAAAAAAAATTATTCTTATAATGTGTTTAATTAAGATCACAACTTTTTAAAGTTTTATTTCTTCCTTAAATTTATTATCTACTCAAATAAAATCACATAAACATGAAACTGATAGAGTATTACACCGATCTTCCAAAAATAAATGGGTTACTCTCATTTCCTATTACTAGTACGAAATCGTGATTTTGGAACTGGACTTAATTAAAGTCTAACAGCATATAAATTTCCAGAAAACTGTCTGTGTTGTCCTAGATCCCTACCCCCTCACCCTACCGAGAGAAAGAAAAAGAAATGGAAAAGAAAGAGAAAGATACAGGTGTTGAACCGTTTTTTCTCCTATGAACGGATCTTCCAGCAAAAAGAATTAAAATTTTAAAATAGAAAAGGAAAAAACCCACATGGAAGAAAAATTTAAAACTTACACCCATTGGATTCTATTATGTTATATATCCTTATTTATCTTCAGGTATCCCGGTAGCAAAATTTGCAGTAAAATTATAATCTAGGACTAGGAGTATGACCGTAAAACAAATACTCCTTAGCGCGACTACTTCATGTGAAAATCGTCTCAATATAAAATGTGACAAATTTAAGTAATATCATTTTGTTGAGACTTATGCAAATTGGTTAATTATAAATCAAAATATATAGCATTTGAATGCAAACAAAAGTTATGCTTTCTATTTCTTTTGCAGGTTGCTTCTTATTATAATTATAATTACTTTTTTTTTCAATCATTGTCAAATCACATATCTTTTGCTTTATTTTCTTTCTTCTCCCTCTCTTTTTATTTACCTTATGTCACATCTTATAATTGCCAAAAGAATTTAATAAAAAGTTGTCACATCTTAATGACCCCATAAGTCTTCATATTGTTTCGACCAATCGCTATAGTTGTTTACCCGTAAAACCGTAAGGTTGAATATATACGTGATTTCTAGACAAGTGAACTAATTTGATCCTGAAATAATGCGATAATTGAAGAAATGTACAATACTTAGCCTTAAAATATAGATGAAACAACAGAGATGACAGTTCCGAAAACAAGGTTTCTAGGTACAACAATAATGAGATCAAAAAGTGGAAAAGTAAAATTATATTAAGCTTTGTATAGAATGTAGTGTAAGTTTAGCCAGAAAATTCGTGTCCTCTACAATGATAACTGGGCTCACTATTTATAGTTGTGTCTAGGGAAGGAGATCCTAGGATCGTGCCCTCCTTTAATGTCAATTATGAGGATCATTGATGAAGATGTAACGGTGAATATAAATGCCAAATTCTCTGTAATGGGTCATTGCTCTTAATGCTGCAGAATATTCCTTATTAAATGCTACCGGGCGCAGAGCATTTAACACACCTTTATTAATGTTATTCCTTCCGGTGACAAGCGGAATGGCTGCGTTCGGTCTTCGGCCATCCCCGTCTAGGGTTCCACGTGTCTTTCCTTTAGATGACCACGTGTCATATCATATTTCACCCTATACAGATAGTCCCCTTGCTTTCCGGTGATATAACTTTGTGTTACCAGAAAGTTGGTAGAAATACTCTTTTGGCGGGAATTACTATAACTCTCTCTGAAGGCTTCTGACGGTTTGATTAGACGCACATCTCTCCGCATTTAATGCCCCGAACACGCATCATCCCACGATTCAACACAACGTTTGCTGATTATCGAGGTAATCATGGCCATGAATTTAGCTGCCAAAATTTTAATTATACACATCATTCTTTTCCTTTGCACTTCATAATTTCTCGAACTTCTGATTTGCATCTTTGTTCTCCATCCTTTCTCTAATTCTCTTCAAACAAAAACCTTTTCCTTCTTCTTATTCAATGGCTTCTTCCTCCAAGCGTGTCGGTTCTTCAAAGAATAAGAACAAAGTCAAGGACTCTGCTCCCCCAATGATGAGTTCCATCATCCCAAGGAGACTCAGTACCACAAAGGACTTAGAAGAGAAATTCCCTACTGCTAACCCTCGTATATGGACTGTTAGTAGGTACCCTTCTTCCATTCGTCCTTCCAGTATTTCTACTGTGAAGGAAGACTACCGCTGTCATGAGTTGGATATTATTTCTCTTGATCTATCGGAATGAGTGATCCTTCCCAAGTAAGGTTTTACATACTTTTACACGTATCCCTTTACTTTGGGTGTATTTTCTTTGAGCGGAGAGCTTGATTCCGTGATTGTGGAGTTTTGCCTTTGCTACCAGGTGTGTTTCGCACAGGTTAGTCCTTCAGTGTGGAGGACGGTCGCCTGCCTTCGACGCTTGTGCCAGGAGACTGGAGAGGAGCTAACCTTAGCTCATATGATGAATCTCTATTCTCCTAAAATCTTTCGTGGGAGAATGATAAACCTCTGCAAGCGTGGCCACCATGCTTTGCTGTCTAGCATGGATGATGACAACGACCATGGGTGGATGGAACGGTTCGTTGCAGTCATCACCAATGACATCATTCCGGCAACGGCTTCATTCTTTCCGGCCGCTTGCAACCGGCACTCGTAAGCTCTTTATTTAGTATTTCCTTTTACTAAATATTTTTCTATACCCGTATTGATCCTCCATCCTTCATTTGTTTCAGCAACTCGATGGATCCCGCCGGTGATGGAAGGCTTGGACCTGCGGGTTCAAAGATCTTGGACGTCACGATGTCCGAAACTCGTTTGTGGAAAGAACTGGCCCTTAAATACGGGTGGAAGGCCAAAAATCATGGTAATTTTAACATACCTTGCTTCCATGTTTTTTTTATATATGGAGAACTTGGTTGAACCCTTCTAACTTGTTCACAAAATTAGGTCTACCTGCAGGCTCTATTGTTGTTCTCGAAGAGGACGTCTTGGCTGATCCTACTTATGCAGCGAGGCTGCTTCAGGAGGCACTTACTTGAACAGGTATCTCCAGGCCTGTTTCGGGCGAAAACACTTCTTTACAGAGGCTCCGGCCGGAAGATAAACAACCAAAGAGAAGACATTCCTCCGCGATTGGGAAAAAGAATAAGAGGACAAATATTGATGCCCCCGAGTCATCTCCGGTGGAGATGGTAACTGGCCCTCCTTCTGGGCTGGTCATAGACATCGTGATGATTGATGATAATGAAGAAGCTAGTAATGAGGGAGCTTCTCTACGTAAAAGACACTTATCCTCATTATCTCAACAGGATGCTTGACATGTTGAGATAGTTACACCAACCGAGGATGATGCCTCGGCACTTTGGGGAGAGTTTGATTTGGTAGATAATGTCAACTTTCGCTTTTGGGCCCCAATTGTTGTGCCCAGTACTGCGGGGCTGAGTACCAGGTCCTTGTCGTCTTTGGTTGGCGAGCATCCAACAACCAGCACTACATTTGATGTAACTGCTTCTCACTCTTCAACTCCATCTTCACCAATACTAGCAACTGCTACAACACTTCCATCTTCATCCACTCTTCCACCAGCAGTTTCTACATTACCTCCACCGACCGTACCTGACCATGAAGAGGGTGTTCCTCTTCCACAGTCCCCAGTTCATGGGAATTTGGGGCAAAATTATGCTGCCCATTTTGAAGATCCACAAAGAAGGAGGAACGTTACTCTTTCAGTCTCTACCGGATGCAACTTGCTATCCCGGCCGGTGGAGCTTTCTAATTATCTGAAGCCTTTGGCTACAGAGAAAGACTGGGAAAAGATTTAGGCACTCTCGAGAGAGTGTTTCTTGAACAATGCTATGCACAATACCGCAGCGGTACATTCCTTTCTTCCTTTGTTATTTCTTCTACTTTTGTATGAATGTATTCTAAGTTTTACTTCTTCTTGTTTTGTAGGCCAACTTTCTTGCTTCTGAGGGCCTTCAGAGGTTGATTCGTGAGAAGGAGGAACTTACTTATGAATGAAATTAGCTTTTGGTGGAATGGGACCGATCTGTTCTCCGCCTCTAGAAATGGAAACCAAAGCTACTGAGGTCGTTGTTTTGGAGGCTCATTTGCAGCAAAGCGAGCAAGAAGTGATAACCCTTAGCCAAGAAATTGGCCCGCTGAGGGTTAGATTTGATGAAGCCAAGGCCAAATGGGCTGAAGTCCAGGATGTCATTCTTGCTGCAACCGAGCGCGAGGCTGCCTCCACTGAACGAGTGATTAACTTAGAGGCAGCCTTGAACTCCAAAATTGAAGAGCTTGCTGCTGTAGGGGCGAAACACGCCCAACTAGAAGAGAAGTACAGGAAAATTATCAAGCATAATAGGCTCTCTAGTTCAACTGTCTGCAACCTTGATGTCAGCCTTAAATCAGCTAGGTCTACCCAGGAAAACCTTTATGCCGAGGCAACCAAACTCAAAGAAGAACTCAAGCGCCGAGAGGCTTCCCTAGTTGTTTAAAAAACTTATGCCATGTACAACATAAGGAGAAAAACCTTGGAAGAGGCCAAAGCTGGTGTCATTGACTTTGATGCTGAAATTTCTAAGGAACGCGAGCTTGAGTTAGCTGCTAAAAGTGGACTCCCATCGAGGTCTGATATACCTGGCCCTTCTGGTTCTTGTTCCGAGTTTTCGGGAACTGAAGAAGAATCAGAAGATGATGATGCCGAAGGCCAAACTGATGAAAATGTTGAGCCACCGATGGACCCACCTACTTCTCCCGGGGATGCGGACATTTCTCTTCCTCCTGGTTCCAGAGGCACTGCAGTTTAGCTTTTCTTTTCTTTTTCCCATTTTGTACTTTTACCGTTTTGGCATGTTCTTGTAAATAAAGATATAATTTTGCTCAAGTATTGTTTGAGTCTTACTTTCATTTGAATATCCATGTAAGTCTTTAACCTTTGCATTTGCTTAAGAATTCTACGCATGTTTTTCTGTTCGCGCTTTACTATGTGTAGTCTCGGATGCATTTTCCTTGAAGCACTTTGGTTTCGTGTATGTCTTCGGGTGCATTTTTCCTCAAAGGCATTTTGATTTCGGACATAAATTCTTCCGAAACCAACCCTTTTAACGTGAAGGTTTTCATAAGAGAGGGCCCTCTTATGTTTACGGTGCTCTCTAAGAGGACGTCTCCTATTCATTACGACACTAACATTTAAAGTACTTGTTTAACTTTCAAATGACAAAGTTAGTTCATTGTTCAGACAAGAAACAAGATAAAAATAAAAGGATTTCTTTTCATATAATTCCTTATATTTTCAAAAGTACACAATCATTTATCATGCTAAGATATTCCCATTACTTATGGCTAGCATTTATTATGCTAAAAAGAAATTATCATTACTTGTGGCTATCTTGTACAACTTGCTTCTACGGGGCTGGCTACGTAGTCACCCGTCTCGATGATGCATTTGGTTTCTGGATTTTTGTTTCCCGGTTGACGTAGCAGTCAATTGTTGTCGTATCCTCATATCATCCCCCCCCCCCCCAGTGTTCAAATGCGAAGAATGTGAATTGGAACACTGGAAGTCTTGTGTCTTCAAAGATCCCACCAATGAATTGTTAGATAATCCTTAACTCGGCAACATACCTTACTTCCCCTTAGAAATCCATGTTATCGAACAAGAATATCTAACAATCCTCTAGCGGTTTGTGCTCGTGAATGATCGGGTAACCTCTGTTCGATAGCAAACTTAACTTCCCAGTGGGAATTTGCTATCGAACCAAAGATTATCTAATTGTCCCCGAGTTGAAGCTTGTTTGTTTTCCTTGCTATCAAAGGTCTTATTACTGCTGTCTTCACAGTATGCTTTCTATCACTGCCTTATTAAAAACCTTGCCAGAAAAAACTAATTGGGACAAAAACTGAACGAAGGGAAAAAGAGTGCAGCACATACTTTCCGCTTGAGTAATGTTCATCAGCAATAATATCTTTTGAGGTGTACCACATTCTAGTTGCTAGGAAACTTGTCTCCATTGTGGTTCTCCAACTCATTTGAACCTTTCCTAGTGATAGCTGGAATCCGGTAGGGACCTTCCCACATTGGACCTAGCTTTTCCGCGTTAAGCTCCCGGGTGTTTTGGGTTACTTTCCTGCTAACCAAATCACGTACTTTGAAATAACAGAGGTTGGTTCTTTGATTATAATATTGCTCCATTCTCTACTTTTGAACTGCCATTCTTACACGCGTTAAGTCCCTGCATTCTTCGAGCAGTTCCAAGTTGATTAACATTGCTTCGTTGTTCGATTCTTCATCTGCCCGAAAATATCTCAAAGTGGGTTTGCCCACTTCTACCGGGATTAGGGATTCAGCACCGTACACAAGGGAAAAAGGAGTTTCTCCTGTGCTCGATTTGGCCATTGTTCGATAGGCCCATAGAATCCGGGCAATTCTTCGGGCCATTTGCCTTTTGCTACTTCCAACTTTTTCTTGAGGTTTTGAATAATCACTTTGTTTGTTGACTCAGCTTAACCGTTTGCGCTCGGATGATAAGGAGAAGATGTGATCCTCTTTATCTTTAAATCTTCGAGGAACTTTGTAACTTTTGTACTGATAAACTATGGCCCATTGTCACATGCTATCTCTTTTGGTATTACGATCCTACAAATTATATTTTCCCACAGGAAATCCACCACTTCGCGTTCTCCGATCTTCTGATAAGGACCTGCTTCCACCCATTTAGAAAAATAGTCAATCAGAATTAAAAGAAACCTTACCTTTTCGGGAGCTGGTGGCAGTGGTCCGACGATGTCTATCCCACATTTCATGAATGACCATGGGGACAGAATCAAATCTAAGGGTTCTTACGGTTGGTGTACTAGTAGTGCGTAGCGTTGGCACTTATCACATATTCGTACGAAGACTTTGGCATGTTGTTCCATGCGAGGCCAGTAATATCCTGCCCATACCAACTTCAGCACAAAAATATATGCGCCCGAGTGATTGCCGCATCTCTCTTCGTGGACTTCTCTCATGACATAATTAGCTTCTGACGCTCCTAAGCACCGGGCCAGCGGGCCTTGGAAGGATTTTCTATACAATTGGCCTCTCTTAAAGTTATAACATGCAGCTTTGGCGGTTAACACCCGTGATGCTTTGGGGTATTTGGGCAACTTCCCGTGCTCGAGATAGTCGATTATTTCATTTCTCCAGTCCCAGACCAGACTAGTCGAATTTACCTTATAGTAACCATCCGTATCCAGGACTGAGCTCATCAGTTGCACTACCGTCCCGGACTCTGATCCCTTCCGTCGACGATCCTAAGTTAGCTAATGCATCCCCTTTTGCGTTATCCTCACTCGGGATATGAGTAATTGACCATTCCCAGAATCGTGCCAAAAGAGCTTGGACCTTTACCACGTATTGTTGCATACGTTCTTCTTTGGTATCAAATATCCCGTAGACCTGATTTACCACCAGCTGTGAGTCATATTTGATTTCGATAACCTTGGAATCAAGTCCCCGGGAAAATTCGAGCCTTGCAATCAAAGCTTCGTACTCTACTTCATTGTTAGTTAAAGGGATCGTTCTGATGGCTTGCCTTAAGGTTTCCCCCGAAGGAGTGATTAAGGCTATTCCGAGTCCAGACCCTTTTACTTTAGAAGCTTCATCCGTAAATAAAGTCCAAAGCCCCAATGTCGATTCCAATACTATTACTGCCTCTTTGGTTGCCAGAGGAAGTAGTGCAGGACTGAAATCGGCCACGAAGTCAGCCAAGATATGTGACTTAATTGCAGTGCTTGATTTATATTCTATGTCGAACTCACTCATTTCGACGGCCCATTTGGCCAATCTACCGAGAGCTCGGGTTTATGGAAGATGTTTTGCAAAGGGAAATTAGTCACCACAGCTATCGAGTGGCCTTGGAAGTAGGGCCTCAGCTTTCGAGCGGAGACTACGAGAGCTAACACTAGTTTTTCCAAATGTGGGTAGCAAGTTTCTGCTCCCGTTAAAATTTTGCTAGTATAATGAATGGAAAATTGCATACCTTCGTCCTCTCGGACTAAAACTACACTTACCGCAACTTCTAAAACCACGAGGTAGACTAGCAATATTTTACCTTCTTTTGGTTTTGAGAGCAATGAAGGGCTTGATAAGTACTTCTTCAGGTCCCTCAGAGCTTGCTGGCACTCCGGTGTCCATTCGAAATTATTTTTCTTTTTGAGCAATGTGAAGAAGCGATGACATTTTTCTGACGACCGGGAAATAAACCTGCTCAAAGCTGCTAATCTTCCTATGAGCCTTTGGACTTCTTTTATGGTCGACAATTGATCCGGGATATCCTTTATGGCCTTGATTTTGTCGGGGATTACCTCAATTCCCCTTTATGAGACCAGAAATCCCAGAAACTTACCAGAACTGACCCCAAAGGTGCACTTCTCGGGATTAAGTTTCATGTTATGCTTCCTCAGGATGTCGAATGTTTCTTGCAAATGCTTAAGGTGGACACCTGCATTCAAAGACTTAACGAGCATATCGTGTATATAAACTTCCATAGTCTTTCCTATTTGCTTTTCAAACATCTTTTTTACCAGCCGTTGATAAGTGGCTCCGGCGTTTTTCAACCCGGAGGGCATCACATTGTAACAATATGTACCAAAATTCGTTATAAACGAAGTCTTTTCTTGATCTTCCGGGTTCGTCTTGATTTGGTTGTACCCGGAATAAGCATCGAGGAAACTCATTAACTCGTGCACTGCCGTGGCATCAATCATTTGATCGATATTTGGCAGTGGGAACGAGTCTCTCGGGCACGCCTTATTAAGGTCTTTATAATGCGAAATTTATTGTTCTTCTTCGGAACTACTACTACATTGGCTAGCCAGTCCGGATATCTTACCTCTCGGATTGAACCGATATTAAGCAAGCGGGTTACCTCTTCTTTGACGAATTTATTCTTGTCCTCGGCAATAGGGCATTTCTTTTGTCTTACCGGAGGTACGTTGGGATCGAAACTCAACTTGTGCACGGCTACTTCCGTCGGGATACATGTCATATCCTTGTGCCACCATGCAAAACAATCGACATTAAATATAAAGAATTCAATAAAACCAGACCTGAGCTTCGGGTGCAGTCCTATCCCCAAATGGAATTTTCTTTCTAGGAATTCTTCGAACAATGCAACTTGCTCCAGTTCCTCCACTGTGGACTGCGTTGCGTTCGTCTCTTCTAGAACTTGGAAATATCTTGGCACCAGATAATGTTCTGATGACTCTGCTCCCGGGCTAACTTCTTCTAGCTCGGGAATAGGTACCGGTTCCTGTAATTGCTCTGTCGTGCGCTCCTTCCCTTTGCTACTGGAAACCGAAATTGCATTCATCTCTCTTGCTGCCGGTTGATCACCTTTTATCTGCTTGATTCCTTCGGGCATTGGAAACTTTAGCAGTTGGTGATATGTTGAGGGTACAACTTCCATCCCGTGTAACCATGGACTTCCCAGGATGATATTGTATCTCATGTCAACATCTACTACTTCAAAGAGAGTTGTTTTTATTACTTCTTCAGCGTTCGTGAGCAGCAAAATCTCTCCCCGGGTCATCACGCTCGCAAGATTGAATCCAACGAGAAGCTTTGTTACCGGAATAATGCTTCCGGTGAGTTTAGCTTGCTCCAATACTCTCCATTGTATGATATTAGCCGAACCTTCTGGATCCACTAGAACACACTTAATCTTAAAATCCAACACATTTAAAGAAATTACCAGTGCATTGTTGTGTGGTAACAGCAATCTGTCTGTGTCCTCCTCCGTGAAAGTGATATCGTCCTCCCGGAGTCTTTTACTATGAGTTATTGATACTTTCGTCTTCTTCGCTCCCGAAAAGGTGACCCCGTTAATCTCATTCCCTCCAAAGATCATATTGATCATTTAGCGTGGGGGTTCTTCTCCTGCTTTTGAAGATTCCGCGTTGTCTCTGTTACGACCATAATTATTCTTAGCTTGGTCACTCAAGAATCCTTTGAGGTGACCATTCTTCAATAGTGTTGCCACCTCTTTCCGGAGGTGTCGGCAGTCCCCTGTTCGGTGTCTGTTCATCCCATGGTATTCACACCATAAGTTGTGATCCCTCTAGCTGGAATCAGATCTCATAGGTCTCGGGAATCGTGCTTCTTTAATATTTCTCATGGCTGACACCAACTACACTATACTGACGTTGAAGTTATATTCCGATAACTTAGGGTAAGAAGGATCCCGAGACCCTGACTTCTCTTTATCTTGAAGCAATCTATAGTTTTAACCACGAACGGTCCCTCTGTTAACGATGAACTTGTTTGCTGCCCGAAAGTTTCTGCCATAGCCTTCGGGCCGCTCGTAAGGCAAAAACCGGCCCCTCGAAGTCTGTATGTTCGCGTCATAGTGTTCCTTTAATTTTTCTCTGCTCTTCTCCCGTCCCTTGGCCGATGATGTAGAACTGACCTGGTCATCTTTGATCCTTATCTTTGACTCGTACCGGTTGTGGACATCTGCCCTAGTTGTTGATTGAAACTCAAGCAGACTCTCCTTCAGCTTCCGGGAAGCGTCTGAGCTTCTTGGATTCAATCCTTTGGTGAATGATTTAGCTACCCATTCATCCGGGACAGCCGAGAGAAACATTCATTTTTTATGGAATTGGATAACAAAGTCTCGTAATAATTTAGATTTTTCTTGTGCGATCCTGAATATGTCGGCCTTCCGGGCTTGTACTTTTCTGGCCTCGGCATGAACCTTGGTGACAGAATCCGCTAGCATATCAAAGGAATCTATGGAATGCTCGAGTTTCTCCAAATTTCTTTAACAACACAGATTCAATTTCGTGAGGAGCTAAATTATTTCCTTTTACCGCCGTTGTGTAGGTGGTAATATGCTCATGTGGGTCTGAAGTCCATCATACTATGGCATTTCAGGCATTTTGAACGGCTTTGTGATTAGTTCTGGCACCGCACTCGGCTTATACGGCAATTGAGTATACTTTTTCGAGTCCGGGCCTTTCAATACTGGTGGTGCACTTGGGATCTGGTCCATGCGGGCATTTACTTCCCTCATAAATCGTAAAAGTTCATTCTTGAATGGGTCGATCTCGTTATTGAGACCGGGTCCGTTCCCCCCAGCACCGTCGGAGCCAACTTTACCCATGGGAGTTTTGTTGTCGACTCTCTGTGTTGTTTGGTTTGCTGGAACACCGGGAGGAATTGGATCTTGTCTGTTTTCATTATTCGAAGCCCCCAATAGCGCATGTTTCAGCTCTGTCACAACCTTATCTTGCCGCGTGAGATGGCCTAGAATGATTGTCTGTTGCTCTTGCAAGACCCTCACCGCATTCACGATATGCTCCTCATCAGCATCATCGGGAGTTGTCTTCCGAACCTGTCGAGTTTTCTGCCTGTCATGCACCGGCGTGACATCATTTCCCCCATTGCGGGTGTCACTGATTGAATCCTCGAAATGAGTCTGATCCCCTCAAATTTCGGGGTTGTACGTGTTGTTAACAGTGTTATCTCCATTTTTTGTGATTTTTTCTAAGACAAAATAATCAAATCACGTTAGTAAAAAAAGCAAGGATCAATTTAATTGAATGGCTGTCAAGGCCCCACGGTGGGCACCAAACTGTTACCCGTAAAATGGTACAGTTGAATTTATACGTGATTTTTAGACAAGTAAACTAATTTGATCCTCAAATAATGCGATAATTGAAGAAATGTACAATACTTAGCCTTAAAATGTAGATGAAAGAGCAGAGATGATAGTTCTGGGAATAAGGTTTTCGGGTACAACAATGATGAGATCAAAAAGCGGAAAAGTAAAATTATATTAAGCTTTGTATAGAATGCAGTGTAAGTTTAGCCAGAAAACCCGTGTCCTCTACAATGATAATTGGGCTCACTATTTATAGCTGTGTCTAGGGAAGGAGGTCCTAGGATCGTGCCCTCCTTTAATGTCGATTATGAGGATCATTGATGAAGATGTAACGGTGAATATAAATGCCAAATTCTCTGTAACGGGCTGTCGCTCTTAATGCTGCAGAATATTTCTTATTAAATGCTACCAGGCGCAGAGCATTTAATACACCTTTATGAACGTTATCCCTTCCGGTGACAAGCAGAATGGATGTGTTCGATCTGCGGCCATTCCCGTCTAGGGTGTCACATGTCTTTCCTTTAGATGATCACGTGTCATATCATATTTCATCCTATACAATACCCATAAGCAATATCCCGAACATAAAAAATTTTGTTTCAAGTCTCAAGGGGAGATCATCTCCGATATAGCATTTTTATGTGAGACTATGTATAAGAACCTTGATTTTATCAACGAAACTATTATGGGCGTCCAACTATTAATTAATTAGTGGGTTTGGATTTTTCAATACAAACTAAATATTAGATTAAAAGAATGTAATATAAGTGAATCTTATTGTTGATAGCTCTCTTAGCTTACAAGCCTTACATGTACTACAGGTGACAGCTATTAGATTGTTTTGTGACGATCAAGTTGCCTCACACATGGTATGCACCTACATGTATTAAAATCAATTTTTTTTTAGGTGAACGCATAACCTCAGAAGATTTAGTCACTTGTGTTTTTAGTAAACATCATCAGTTGGCTGCTTTTTAACAAAGTCAATGGAGTTCAAGAATTTCATAGTCTACTGGGCAAATTAGGCATGTGCAACCCGCACACTATCGTAAGAGTTAGAGCAGGACCCAATATTTAGAATAGGACACAATTGTGTTAGGTTCGAAAAAATCAAGTGTCATGCGAAAGCTAGTAAAGCAAACATTCAACGACGATAATTCAGAAAATATAAAATAAATATACCAAAAGAGACACAAACATTTAACGTGGTTCGGTCAATTGACCTATGTCCACAGGCGGAGATGAGCAATCCACTATATAAAAGAGAGTACAAAATATCAAGAGAACAAACTCATGAAGAGGCACATTAACACTTGTCCCGTAAATTTCTCCCTCCTAAACAAGACTCTCAAACCCCTTATGGCTCAATTGTGGATGCTACTGAATGAGAAGGAAGGATCCTCAATTTATAGAAATCCAAATATTTTCCTACAAGAAAAGGGACTAGCCAAATATGAGAAATTTATCATTTTCTTTTACAAGAAGGAAAACTCAAATTGAAAGGGCAACATATTTACCATAATTGAGTTTTTCTTCTTATAAAAGAAAATTATAAATCTTCCATATTTGGCTAGTCCCTTTTCTTGTAGGAAAAGGTTTGGACTTCTATAAATTTAGGATCATTCCTTTCCCATTCAGTATCATCCACATTGTAGCCATAAGGGATTTGAGAGTCTTGTTTAGGGGAAGAACTTTACGGGACAAATGTTAGTGTGTCACTTGTGTTTGCCTCTTCGTGAGATTGTTCTCTCAATATTTTGTACTCTTTTTTATATAGTGGATTGCTCATCTCCACCTATAGACATAGGTCAATTTACCGAACCATGTTAAATATTTGTGTGATCTTTTGGTATATTTCTCTTATATTTTCTGATTTATCGTCGTTGAAGGTTTGCTTTATTAACTTTCGCATGACACTTGATCTTTTCGAACCTAACAAGCGGGTTTTACGGAATAGAGGCGAATATGAGAAAGATGGTATGTTTTAGTGGGAGCAATTATAATATTTGAAGAAGCAAAATGAAAGACTTGTTGTTCGTGAAGAAGATACATCTACCCATCTTTGCAGCTCATAAACCCGAGAGTATATCGGATGAAGATTGTGTAATATCTTTCCCCCGGTCTTCTGTAATAAAAACATCTGCTTGTGAGGAAGAACCCTGAGATGTTCTCCTTACTTCCTCCTTTAACACACCACTCTTGGCATATTCCATGGTCACCTTACCACCAGGAGCTGAATTTGTCAAAGAAATACGAAGAGTTTTCCAAGAATCTGGTAGAGTATTAAGAAGCCAAAGTCCATGTATCTCATCATCAAAAGTAACTCCCATTCCAGGCAGATGATCAAGGACGCCCTGAAAATTATTTATGTGATCAAGTATAGGGTTGCCCTCCTTGTATTTAAAGGTCATCAATTGCTTTAGCAGGAACAACTTGTTATTTCCAGTCTTTGAAGCATAAAGAGTCTCTAGCTTTTCCCATAATGACCTCGCATGTGTATCATTCACAATATTGTTGCGAATATTATCTTCAACTCATTGTCGTATATATCCACCTACTTGCTGGTGGTCGAAATCAGGTACGAGGAGCATATGTAAAAGTAGAAGAAAGTCAAGGTCCAAATACTATAATATTACGTGCAACCTCTGTGGCAAGAAAGGGCATATCAAAAGATTCTACCACAAGTTGAAGCAAGACATTAAGAAGGGAAGAAAGTTAAAAATAACGAGAACAATGTTGTTGCTATTGTTTGAAATGGCCTTCTTTTTGCTTATGATGAAAATGTCATCAATTTGGTATCCCATGAGACGAGCTGGATAGTAGATTCTGGAGCTACTTCACATGTCACACCAAAAAAAGACTTTTTTCTCATCTTATGCTCCTGTTGATTCTGGAGTGTTAAAGATGGGCAATGCCAATGAAGTTAAGGTGTTTGGTATTGTCACAGTTTGTTTGAAAACTAATAATGGTACAACGTTAGTTCTTCAAAATGTCGAGCATGCTCCAGATTTGCCTTTCAATTTGATCTCCGCAGGAAGATTAGACGATAAAGGTTACCATAATGCCCTTTTTAATGGCCAATAAAAGATCACCAAGGGTTAATGGCCAATAAAAGATCACCAAGGGTTCATTAGTAGTGGCTCGAGGAGTCAAGTCTTCTCAATTATATGTGACACGTGGCTCTATTCTTAAGGACTCCATAAATCTGGTGGAAAGTGACACTTTATCAGAATTGTGGCACAGAATATTGAGTCATATGAGTGAGAGGAGGATTACGTGTTTGGCTAAGAAAAGTTTGCCTTTTGGAGTGAAACAAGCAAAACTGAAAAAGTATATCCATTGTTTAGCTGGAAAATAGAAACGAGTCTCCTTTCATAGCCATCCTCCTTCAAGAAAGCCCGAATTATTGGAGCTAGTACACTCTGATTTGTGTGGTCCCTTTAAAGTAAAGTCAAAAGGTGGTGCACTTTACTTTGTGATCTTCATTGATGATTATTCTCGTAAGCTCTGGGTGTATCCTTTGCAATCTAAAGATCAAGCACTTGGCGTGTTTAAAGAATTTTAGGCCTTAGTTGAGAGATAGACAGGGAAGAAATTAAAATGTATTCGAAGTGACAATGATGGTGAATATTGTGGTCCCTTTGTTAACTATTGCATGGAACAAGAAATTCGTCATCAGAAAACTCTGCCCAAGATGCCTCAATTAAATGGTTTGGCAGATAAGATGAATAGAACTCTAGTAGAGAGAGTTAGATGCTTGCTTTAATAGGATAAACTTTCAAATACATTTTGGGTGGAAGAACTTAATACTGTTGCTTATGTTATTAGTTTGTCTCCTGTTGTTGCTTTGGATAGTGATGTCCTAAACAGATTTTGGTTTTCCAAAGATATTTCTTATGATCACCTGAGAGTTTTTGGGCGTAAAGCTTGTGTGCATGTTCCTAAAGATGAGAAATCGAAACTGGATGTCAAAACTAAGCAATGCATCTTTATCGGTTATGGTCAAGATGAGTTTGGGTATCATTTTTATGATCCAGTTGATAATAAACTTATTAGAAGTCATGATGCAATATTTTTTGAATACCAGACTATTGAAGATATTGACAAAGTTGAGAAGATAGATTCTCATAATAATGAGAACTTAGTTGATATTGATCTAGTTTCTATTGCTAAGGCACCTATTGCACATGAAAGAACCCAAGACAATATTGAAGATAGTGATCAAGATCAAAATGATCACCATGGTGTAGATGTTATGGATGCTCTAGTTGATGAAGTTGTGTTTGATCAACAACCAATTCATGCTCAGGTAACTACTTCGAATGCTTCTGAAACCTCTCTTAGAAGATCTACAAGGGAGAATCAAATATCCATGCGCTATCCTCCTAGTGAGTATGTACTTTTGACTAACATGGGAGAACCTGAGAATTATGATGAAACCATACAAGATACTCACAAAAATCAGTGGATAGAAGCTATGGAAGATGATATGAAGTCACTCCATGAGAATGACAAATATGAGTTAGTGAAATTGTCGAAAGGTAACATAGCTTTATCAAACAAATGGATATTCAGAGTAAAGCAAGATCAACATACCTCTGCGCCTAGGTACAAGACGAGGTTAGCTGTTAAAGGTTTTGGCCAGAAGAAGGGAATTGACTTTGATGAAATTTTCTCCCCTGTTGTGAAGATGTCTTCTATTCGTGTGGTTCTAGGCTTAGCCGCGAGTCTAGATTTAGAGGTTGAACAGATGGATATCAAGACTGCTTTTCTTCATGGTGATTTAGATGAGAAAATTTATATGAAGCAACCTGAGGGTTCTGTAATTAAGGAAAACGAAAACTATGTCTGTAAATTTAAAAGGAGCCTATATGGATTGAAACAAACTCCAAGGCAATGGTATTTGAAGTTTGAATCTGTCATAGAAAAACAAGGGTACAAGAAAACGTCTTCAGACCACTTTGTATTCTTCCAGAAGTTCTCTAATGATTTTATTATCTTATTGCTTTATGTAGATGATATGCTTATTGTTGGCAAGAATAAATCTAGAATTGTAGTCCTTAACAAGCAGTTGAGCAAATCGTTTGCCATGAAGGACTTGGGTCAGCAAAGAAAATCTTGGACATTCAAATCTACCAACACAGAGATAGAAATGAGTTATTTTTGTCCCAAAAGCAATACATTGAGAAGGTACTCAAGATGTTCAATATGATAGATGTAAAAGTGGTTAGTACTCCTCTTGCTAAACACTTTAAACTGATTAGTCAGAGTACATGTACTGATGAAGAGAAAAAGGAGATGTCTCGTATTCCTTACTCTTCTGCCGTTGGTAGCTTGATGTATGCTATGGTTTGTACTAGACCAGATATTACACATACCATTGGTATTGTTAGTCGATTCTTTTCTAATCCTGGAAAGGAATATTAGGATGCGGTAAAATGAATATTAAGGTATCTGAAAGGTATTGCAGATTTGAAGCTGTGCTTTGGCAGTGCCAAGCCTGAACTTGTTTGTTACACAGACTCTAATTTAGGAGGCAATCTTGATAATTCAAGATCTACTTCGAGTTATTTGATCACTTTTGTAGGAGGGGTTGTTTCTTGGCAATCTAAACTATAGAAGTGCATAGCTCTATCCACCAAAAAAGCCAAATATATTGCTGTCACAAAAGGAACCAAAGAACTATTATGGATGAAGGAGTTTATTAATGATCTTGGCTTTGAGCAACTAAGGTACTTCTTTTTTTTTTTGTGATAATCAGAGTGCTATCTGTCTTACCAAGCACTCTACTTTTCATTTTAAGAAAAAATATACAAATAGAAAGTAGCATTGGATAAGAATGGCCGTGGAAGAGAAATTATTTGAGCTTGATGTATGCTCAAATAGAAAGCACTCTAATTATTTGGTAGCTTGATGTATTCTATGGTTTGCACTAGACCAGATATTGCACATATCATTAGTATTGTTAGTCGATTGTTTTCTAATCTTGGAAAGGAACATTAAGATGTGGTAAAATGGATATTAAGGTATCTGAAAGGTACTACAGATTTGAAGTTGTGTTTTGGCAGTGGCAAGCCTGAACTTGTTTGTTACACAGACTCTAATTTAGGAGGCAATCTTGATAATTCAAGATCCACTTTGAGTTATTTGATCACTTTTGTAGGAGGGGTTGTTTCTTGGCAATCTAAACTACAGAAGTGCATAGCTCTATCCACCACAAAAGCCGAATATATTGCTGTCACAAAAGAAGCCAAAGAACTATTATGGATGAAGGAGTTTATTAATGATCTTGGCTTTGAGCAACTAAGGTACTTCTTATTTTGTGATAATCAGAGTGCTATCTATCTTACCAAGCACTCTACTTTTCATTTTAAGACAAAATATACAAATAGAAAGTAGCATTGGATAAGAATGGCCGTGGAAGAGGAATTATTTGAGCTTGATATATGCTCAAATAGAAAGCACTCTAATTATTTGGTAGCTTGATGTATGCTATGGTTTGCACTAGACCAGATATTGCACATACCATTGGTATTGTTAGTCGATTCTTTTCTAATCCTGGAAAGGAATATTAGGATGCGGTAAAATGGATATTAAGGTATCTGAAAGGTACTGCAGATTTGAAGCTGTGCTTTGGCAGTGGCAAGCCTGAACTTGTTTGTTACACAAACTCTAATTTAGGAGGCAATCTTGATACAAGATCCAGTTCGAGTTATTTGATCACTTTTGTAGGAGGGGCTGTTTCTTGGCAATCTAAACTACAGAAGTGCATAGCTCTATCAACCACAAAAGCCAAATATATTGGTGTCACAAAAGGAGCCAAAGAACTATTATGGATGAAGGAGTTTATTAATGATATTGGCTTTGAGCAACTAAGGTACTTCTTATTTTGTGATAATCAGAGTGCTATCTGTCTCACCAAGCACTCTACTTTTCATTCTAAGACAAAATATACAAATAAAAAGTAGCATTGGATAAGAATGGCCGTGGAAGAGAAATTATTTGAGGTTGAGAAGATACACACTGATGAAAATCCTTAAGATATGTTGACAAAAGCGGTGGTTGCAGATAAGCATGCATTTTGCATAAAATTGGCAGGCATGAAGCTTGTTAATAGTTCCTATACTTGAAGACATATTTGCCCCTTTGGCTGGAGGGGGAGTTTGTTGGGCCTATCCCATGTTATCCAGCCAAATACCCAATGGTCTAATCCTATTCTCTTTTGGTTTTTATTTTTATTCGAAATTGGATTCCGTTCTTATTCCTATTTAGAGTTGGTTTTGGTTTTAAGAGAAAGTACCACTCATTATCAATAAATAGGACAACCTTGGAGAATTGTTCTATGCTCATTGGTATAAGTCTTTGAAGGACTTTATCACATAAGAGTGGTTTTTGAGAGAGTTTTCATCAAGAGAGAAGAGAGAAGAAAAAGTGTTTGTTTTATTACAGATTGTTGTTCCGACCATCCAACTTCAAATCACATTTTTCGATTCGTTAACTGTTGGATAGGGCTGCAATTTTGACTGAGTGTTTGACATCTTGGTATTTGATTTGAATAGTGAAGATCGGATTTAAGGCTCATAGCATCAAATTTCGAGCCCCGAATAGCAGCTCCATTTTTGTGGCTTCTCCTCTTTCTTCAATTGATTTGTTATTGTTCTTGTTGCTATTGTTGCTCCGTGTTTGGCACTTGTTATGTAGCCAATTAGGAGAACTTTTGTAACCCTATTATTGTTATAGTGGAATTTTTTTTATCTTTGTGATCCCGTGGTTTTTACCTTCGATTTGAAGGATTTTCCACGTTAAAATTTGGCGTTCTTTATCTTCTTTATTTTCAAGTTTGCCTCTTCTTCGACATAATAAATTGTTGTATAGTGATATTCGGCTAAAAATACATGTTTTAAGTATAATTACGCCTCATATCTTGTGTATATTTTGAGGTAGATTGCATTGTTCTGGAAGTATTTTTAGCTAAATACGTGGTTGTTAATGTATAGGAGTGATTTGGATGAAAGTAAAAGAAATTGGTGCAAGTTGGAGCTGAAAAAACCACAAAGAACAAAAGCTGAAGGACAGACGTCTCCAGGAGATCGCATTGCGTCCCTGCCTCACCTGCCAAGGGGTACTCTAGAAGTTGTGCAAAACAGTGAATTATGGGGAAAGCGATGACCGTCACGTGCTCTAGAAAATGAACTGAATGGCAGACGTCCACCATCGCTCGCATAGACGAGCTTCACGATTTTTCTGTTTGAATTTGGATTGCATTGGACGGCTTCCTACCCAACCAATAGCTAGGAAACATCTTTTGGATGGGATTATGCAACTTTATGGGGAAGAAACACACGAGGAGCAGAAGATAATGGAATCCGACGACGAGTTCACTTTTTTCTTTCTTTCTTTCATGTTCCTTTATGGATTTTAACTATTGTTTGAGATGAACGTTATGAATGGCTATGTTCTTTAGTTTTGGGTTGTGGTTGAACATCAATATTGACGTTTATTGATTATTATCACATTATATGAATTGTCGTTTAATTTGCGGTTGTTTCTTCAAATTTGTGCTTAATTTATGAATTGTTTCGCTACCAATTTACCTACTGTTAATTATGCTTGGAAAGATTGTGTTTAGGCTAGAATAGAATTAAAGAGAGATTTTTTTTAAATTCGTATCTCGGAGAGGCATTGATATATCTTAAATAGGTGAGTAGTAATATATACATACCGATCAATTAGTAATATAAACCGGATTAACACTGCGGTGTTTAGGTTAGAGTGATATTTACTGGGAAAAATTTCACATAAAAATAACTAGGCTCCCTACTTTTTAATTTTATAGCCCAAATTTTAATTTACAACCAACTAGCCCAAAAATAATAGGCTAAGATTCAACATCCAACTCCAATAGATTCTCAAAATTACTATTTAATTTTTCAAAAAGATTGCTCAAACTTTTAATTTAATTTTCGAATCAGTAACTGTGACTCAAATATTAGTTCAACAAACCAAATCCATTTGGGTGGTGAAAATTAGATTTTTAAGATAATCCATCATTGTTGAATACGCTTAAATAATTGGGTTTAAATTTTGAGTATGTTTTTTTTTTAAAAAATTTGGAGTGGATATTGTTCAAACTTATTAAAAATAGTATAATGAGGTTGTATACAAAATTTGAAGTCATTTAATCAAGATTTGGACCGATCCACCATTGATGAACAAGCTTAAATATGTGGGTTTAAATTTTGAATTTGATTTTGTGAAAAACTTGGAGTGAGTATTATTTGAACTTGTTAGAAATAGTATAAGGAGGTTGTATATAAAATTTGAAGTCATTTAATAGAGATTTGGATTGGTTTTGAACAAGAATTGCAACTGAAAATCATGGAAAAAGTTCGTCTATAGACGCTTGTATAAAGGTGTATAAAAGTATATAAGATGTGTTTATACACTCATATACACTATTATACAAGATTATACATAATTATACAAAAAACTGATTTCGTCTTCTTGCTTGCGTCTTTTTTGAAATTTAACTCAAACCTTGCTCAAATCACTTCAAATTTAAATTTTGAAATCATTTTGATATTTGTAATCAATTGGAACAACACCCAATCCAAAAAACTAATAAACTCAAAAAATCTTATTTTCGAAGCGAAGCTTTGAATGGCCTTCAATGGTACACTTCTACTCTTCAATTTTCTTACATTGCAACCATGTGACACAGAGGGAGAAGCAGTAATGGCGGACGACCCCTTGAAGCATATGTAGAAGATGTGAGAAGAAGAGAGAGAGAAAGCCAAATAAAATTAAAAACAAAAAACTAAATTATCGTTACTAATTTACTATGGGCTAATGGGTGTAAAGAAAATTTCAAAATATGTACAACCTGGGCCAGACCAGGTTAGGGTTCAAATATGGGTCATTTTCCGATAGGTTGTAGGCCCAAGTGATATCTGATATAATTTTGTCTATATACGGTGGGATTGGAGCATGTTAGTAATATATACAAAATGATCAATTAGCAACCATAAATAATTTAAATTAATAGCTATAAACATGACTCAATAAGATTGGTAACCTGACTGAAACCTTGATTCATCTCAATTGGTTAATACACATTTGCCTATATGAATCTTTTTTTTTTCAATCCTTTTAAATCTAATCACCAGCTGCTCCCAGGACAAGATCAAAATCATATATTCCCAGTCCGAATATTTACTTGGCTATTCTGTAAATAACGCTAATCCCAAGACTAATATTTACCTTTCTCCACATGTTTGACTATGCGCAACCGTTCATCCTTTATTGATTCGAATCCACTCTCATTCCCTCCTAATAGTCATCGCTTAGTATGCCGTGGAATGATCTGATCTTCAATCATTTCGAGATTAATCTTAAACCTCCTCTGTTTGGTTTTCATCCGAAGTTTAGGATTTTATGCAGCTGCAAATAATAAATCAAGTTGAATTGAGAATAGTAAGTTGTTGGAAATGAAAATAATGGAGGCGGATGAATTGTCGGTGGAAAAGTGTAGTAACTCTGAGAAACAGCTGATTGGCGGGTCGGATACCAAGAGAGCACTAGTTAGAGCGGGTGCTCGGATCCTATTTTACCCGACCTTATTTAAAACGTTTTCAGGAACAAAATTCAATCTGAGTTCAGATGGTGGGATCAAATTGATCAGGTGTGCTTTGTACCCCTTGGTAAAAATTATTCTTATTTTTGTTGGTTGACTTTTTATAAACTTTGGCAATTCCAACACTTTCTGCTTTGTTGTACAAGAGTGTAGTTCCTTCGTGATTTTGGTTTTTGATTCATCAGTTTCTTCTGCTGGGAGAGGTTCCATTTCCATATGTTGTTCCTCGATTAAAGCAGCTTGGAGTTGGTGGAGTATTTACGCTGAATGAGCCTTATGAAACTTTGGTACCATCTATATGGGTCAGAATCCGTTTTTAGAATATTCAATCCAAGATAGTATTAAGGGAAAGTTCACAAGTCGTCATTTGTCGAAATGGCTCAAGGAGCAGCGAAATTTGTGGTCGAAGAGTCAACGAGAGTCGTAGTCGAGGTGTCAACAAGGGTTGAGGCCGAGGTCGAGTACCGTTGACAGAGTTGTAACGGCTAGTTTTCAAGATAGGATATTAAAGAGAATATTCTAGTAGATATTCTCTGCACTTGTACTATTAGGGTTTCTTAGGAACATGTTCCCTATAAATAGAAAAAGAGAGAATGATAGGGGACATGTGATATTCATTTGTAAATAACACACTTTGACTTAAGAATCGGATCTCACTTGCTAAGATACAAATATCATCTTTTCACTGAGATTCTTGTCTATATTTATCCGAGAATAACTCAAATATTCAAGGGATTGTCTATCATTCATCATTGTCAGAAAGAACATCCACTTATTCCATCCTTTCTTGGGTGGACCATTCCTTCTATTTACTTAAATGTCATTTATTGATGTTCATTATCATTGAATGCTACATTATTACTTTCGATTTCTAGAATATTTATTGTATGCTATTGCCATTGTCCGACCAGATCTATGTAATATTTGTTGCTTCTTTAAGAACTCCATTTAGGGATATTATTGTTAGCTAAGATTAATCCTTATTCATATTAATTTAATTATTTGAACAAAGATCTATACTTTTTGGTCAAACACTTTGGCGTTGTCTGTGGGGAATTCTTAGTTAAAATTTTAATTTTCTCTAGATCTACAAGTAACGTAGGTCACTAACGTCACAAAAATCTCAAGATCTCCTTTCTTTGTATTTACAAAACCCTACATGGCAAGTAACCAAGAGGAACAGACGAGAATAAAAGGTGGCTTCCCAACCAACCTCTTAAATTTCATCAATGAAAGTTATGAAACGGTAGGTGAGGAAACGACCCCCAGCGTATCCTCTAGGCGAGAGAGATCACTTCCCCTACACTGCAGCATAACAAAACCCAGCGGTAAAGGGGCCTCCACGTCTACAGAGGAAGGGACGCCCCCAGCTGTGAAGAAACTCCTCGAGGCATGGCTAACCGACAAGCTAGCAAGCTTCCTCAACAAACCCACCCCAGGTGTGGCTGCAAAAACCGCAAGGGCTTGCATGATACAACAAACAGACGAGCAGTGCAACCAACCCTTCCCACCAATGACAGGTATAAGTCACAATGTCATTGATAGTGCAGGTAAAAACGCCCTCGCTGCCATTCTAAAAATGATGGAAGAAAGGGAGAATGAAATAAGGTGCTCCGAGATCAGATAAAATAACACCAAGAACGGGTTGACAAGATACCGGGCACTCCCAAGTTGCTGCCTAAAAGGGATAAAGCGATGATTCAGCCCCACATGCCATACCAAAGACCTTCAAAATGACGTCCTACCTCAGCATATACGACGGCACGACCGATCCTGAAGATCATGGGACCTACTACGTCCTCGCCGTGAAAGGCAACAATCTCGCTAATGAACAAGTGTCCTCTATTTTTCTAAAGAAGTTTAGCAAGACCCTCACATGAGGGACATTAATATGGTGATCGCAACTACCATCACACTCCATAGAAACTTTTGAAGAAATGGCTGATAAGTTCGTAACCGCCCATACCGTAGCCAAGAAGGCTGTGGCGAGAGTAAACGACATATTTGCTATTAAGAAATCCCTAGGAGAGGGACTAAGGGACTTCCTCGCTCGGTTCAACAGAGTAAGGATGACTTTGCCAAACGTATCCGAAGAGATGGAGGTCGCAACTTATCAGAACAGGTTGAATCGAGAGGGTTCAAGAGCAACTAGAAAACTGTTGAGTCAATTGATGAAGTATCCTCCAACCACTTGGGATGAAATTCACAATGCTTACTGTGCCGAGGTCCGAGCAGACGAGGATGATCTCAAAGGACCAACTCACCGGCTAACCTCGGCACAAGTCGAATCCAGAAAATAACGAAGAGACAGTAGCAGAAAAGAGCACCCGATTACATGACCTACCGGATAACAGCACCAACCATATGTTGGGCGGCCGTTGCACCCTCCATCCGCTATGAAGAAGGCCCGTCCAGACCAAGGTGAAGTTGGTATGCCTCTTTTATTATCTGCTCACAATTTTTGTGTATCGCCTACAGAAATAGTATATACCCTTGAGAAACTGAAGTTGCCGCCAAAGATGAGATCAAACCCGAACACCACAAAACAGAAGATTGCACTGCCCTCAGATAGGAAGACATAAATATGTTACGGCAAGGGCACCTCAATGAACTGTTAAGCGACAAGGGGAGGACCAACTTCGCCAAAAGACGTGAACATCATGGCCCGCTAAAGCCACCATCACCAGCTAGTACCATCAATAGGATCATCGGTGACGGTGACAATGCCTCTTTCAATGGCGTGAAGTTTACCACCACTCACAAACTCAAGAGATCGATCACCCGCGAATGGTATGACAGATTCAAAGAGAGTATCATCTTCGACGAGTCAGATGCTGACGGTTTGACTTTCCCTAATTTTAGATATTGATGTCAAACGCATCTTAGATACTGATGTCAAACGCATCATGGTAGACGATGGAAGCGGTGCATGTATTATCCATCCCCGAGTCCTTACCCAAATGAGGCTCGAGTATAAGATAGTGTCGCACTGCATCACACTAACTGGTTTTAATAATGCAGTTGAATGAACATCCAAGAAAGTTACACTCCCTGTTTTGGCCGGCGGCGTAACTCTAGAGACAACATTCCACATCATGGACCTGGCCACCGTGTACAATGCCATAGTAGGTTGTAACGACCCGACCTATCATTTTAAGAATTTGTGTCCCGTTTGGCGGCTTAAGGTTTCGAGAAGAATCGTATTATGTGTTATGATTTGCGTGTGTGGTCAAGTTCGGATTTTGGATAATTCGGGATCAATTTGGAAGAAGGATTCTTGTTTTAGAAGCTTAAGCGGTAAGAGTTGACCGGAATTTGACTTTTGTATAGACAACTCTAAAATGATATTTTGATGATTCCAATAACTTTTTATGGTGATTTTGGACTTAGGCGTGCATTCGGATTTGGATTTGGAGGTCTATAGGATAATTTGATGTATTTTGGCGAAAATTGAAAAGTTGAAGTTTTGAAAGGTCAAGTGACCGGGAGTTGACTTTGTTGATATCGGGCTCGGATTGCGATTTCGAGAATTGTATTAGATCTGTTATGTCATTTGGGACTTGCATGCAAAATTCGACGTCATTCCGGGTTGATTTGATATGTTCGGCACAAGTTTTGGAAGTTGGAGGATTTGAAAGTTCATAAGTTTGATTCGAGGTGCGATTCGTAGTTTCGACGTTGTTTGATGTGATTTGAGTCTTCGAGTAAGTTTGTATTATATTTTAGGACTTGTTGGTATGATGGGGTGGGGTCCCAGGTGAGTTTTGAACAAGTTTGGGCATTTTGGCACTTTCATGATGTTCTGGAGCAATTGAAGTGCAGAGGGCACATTTTTGGAGTGTTGAGTCAAAGCCCATATGCCGCCGCAGTGGAGAAAGGTGCGGACCGCAGCAGGGGAAACCTGCAGGTTTGATGGTCTGACTTCAGAATCTTATATTATTTAATCTATAAAGAATTTGGAGATGATCCAAAACTAAAAGTTGTAGCCCTTTGAGTCTAGTTTTCAGAAAATAAAATCATTCATCATTTGGACATTTGTACATAAAGTTATGGTCAATTTACTGAAGTTTGGAAGAGTGCGGCCGCACAATTTGGATCGCGGCCGCAGAACTTGGAAGTGCGGACCTCACAAAAAATGTGCGGTCATCACTTTGGGAGATCAGATGTGATACCATATAAATGAGGGTTTCATCTCATTTTCATTTTTGGACCTAGAGAGCTCGGTTTGTGGCGATGTTTCGTGGGGTTTTCAAGAAAATCATCCGGGTAAGTGATTCTAACTCGATTTTGGCTATATTACATGAATCCATTGTTACTTTCATCATTTAATTAGTGATTTGAGTTGGAAATTTGGGGGAAAATTGTGAAAACTTCTTAGACTAAATTTTGCGGATTTGAAAAGCGATTTGAGGTCGAATTTGAGTAATTCTTGTATGGTTGGACTCGTTATTGTAACGACCCGGCCGGTCGTTTTGATAATTAGAGCCACGATCCCCTAATATATGTTTTCCCACATTTTTTTCTGCTTTTGGGATTTTCCGGAGTTATTGGTTATGGAATTCGGGGAGTTTTGGGACACTTAGTCCCTAGTTGTGAGTTTAAGCCTTAGAAATTGGACCGTAGTCGGACTGTGTGAAGACGGATACGGAATAGAATTCCGTTGACTCCGTTAGCTCCGTTGAGTGATTTTGAGTTTAGGAGCGCGTCCGGAATGTGTTTTGGAGGTCTGTAGTAGATTTAGGCTTGAATTGGTGAAAGTTAGATTTTCGGCGATTTCGGCCGATAGTGGAATTTTTGATATCGAGTTAGGAATGGATTTCTGAAAGTTGCCTTGCATATTTATTTTGGGACTATGGACGTATTCCGGGAGATCCCCCAGCACTGCATCTTTACTTCTGGGATTACGGACATATTCTGGGAGATCCCTCTGTACTGCATAATTATTCGGAACTTCGGGACGGTATCCCGGGAGATTCCTCATTGTGTTTACCTTGTTCTGAGCTGAGGGCTCCCTTAACTGTTAAATTTTTGAGAATTGCTTTAACTTGTTACCGTAAATTTTACTTATATCTTTTACTGTTTAATTTATTATATTTACTCCGGTAGGGCCTTGATCTGACCTCGTCACTACTCGATCGAGATTAGGCTTGGCACTTACTGGGTACCATTATGGTGTACTCATATCCTTTCCTGCACATGTTTTCGTGTGCAGATTCAGGTACGAGCTATTAGCCTCGCGGTTAGTGCGTGCTGCTGATTCTAGGAGACTTCAAGGTGCTTCTGCTTGCGTCCGTAGATCCTCGGAGTCCCCTTCTACTCCCTCGCTTAGAGACTTTTTTTATTATCTTCAAACTATTGTATAGAGCTACATAGATTATAGCAGCTTGTGACTTAGTGATATTTCGGGTCTTGAGAAATTATTTTGTATATGTCGAGTGGTACTACTTTTGGTTATTCACAATATGCTATTTATCTTTAAAATGTTATGTTTTCTTTACATTTTTCGTAATATTAGGCTTACCTAGTCGTAAAGATTAGGTGCCGTCATGACACCTTACGGAGGGTTAATTTGGGTCGTGGCAGTTATCGAATGGGTGTTCGGATTTTTGTAATTTTGGTCGGGTTCTGAGGCACGAGCCCGGGCTTGACTCTTTGAGTTAACTTTTTAGTATTAATTAAAGATCAAAACTTTATTATCCGGATTTTTTCCTATGGTTTTTATTTATGATATTAAGTTGTTTTGGCTAGATTTGAGCCGTCCGGAGATTTGTTTCACACGAGGAGGTAATTTTAAAGTATCAGTCTAGCTTCTTTGAGGTAAGTATCTTATTTAACTTTGTGGGGGAGGGGGGGGAGGGACTACCCCTTAAGATTGAGTCATTTGTGTTAATTGTGTCATGTGAAGGCCGTGTACGTGGTGTGACGAGTATGTGCTCGGTCTTATTTATGGGAATTTGATTGTTTAGGACTCTTGTCACGACCCAAAATTCCACCATAGGTGTCGTGATGGCACTTAGTCTCTAAGACTAGGTAAGCCGATTACAATTACATTTCGAGCCATTTTTGTTTTTTTACATATAATGTAATACAAGTGTCAAAATCAGAAACGGAAACAAATATAACAACATCCCAAGACTGGTAATACCGAGTCACAAACTCTAACTGAATACTCTATACTGTTTGGTTAATAGTTAACAGTACAATAAAATGATAAGACTTCAAGAGACTACGACGACCAAGCAGCTCTACCTTGAATCCTTGCGATCAACACACTAACTCTTCCCGAGTCCGGTATCTCCAATACCTGGCTCTGCATAAAAATGTACAGAAGTGTAGTATGAGTACACCACAGTCGATACCCAGTAAGTATCAAGACTAACCTCGATAGAGTAGTGACGAGGTTCAGTCAAGACACTCACTAGTCAAATAACCTGTGCAAAATAGCAGTATATAATAGTACTGGAAAATAACTAGTAGTGATAGCAACAAAAATCAACTAGTGATATAAACAACAAGGCAACAAGAATACCATAATTATTGCTCAAACGAATAAGGAACACAAGTACAACCAATTAAACAAGTCCTTCATATATAAATCTTTCACATATAATTATTTCGAATGAATACTTTCTGAATATATTTCTTTCAAATAAATATCTTTCGAATATAAAATTCTTTCAAGTAAATATCTTTCAAATAAAAGTCACTTTGTGACACCTCATTTCATAATCATAAGACACGAGTCTCGGCCCACTTTCATATTGTCGTAACACGGGTCTCAGCCCACTTTCATATTTCCATGGCACCTCATGCCCATATTTCTATCATAACCGCACGGACAACTCACGTGCCAATAATATAATCATCATATTTTCCCAGCACCTCGTGCCCATATTTCATTTCACATTTGCACGGACAGTTCACGTGCCAATAACATAATCATTATATTTACCTGGAACCTCATGCCCATATTTCATATCAGATCTGCATGGACAGTTCACATGCCAATAACATAATCCGCCCGGAAATAGCCACAGGCTCACAATCTCAACATAGATCAGACTATTATCAAGTTTACCAAAACAACAAGAGAAGTTGCACAAGATATAAAATAAACACAAGGAAAATCACAACATCACATGAAAGTTTCCAACGCAATAACCCCAAATCATCACATAAAAATTACCAACACAATAATCCCACATCGTCACATATCATCCCTTCCAATAGGCACCCTTATCTCTCCTATAACCACCCTTATCACTCCTATAATAGCCTCCTGTATCCCTCCGCCCTGACAATATCAATAGCCACCCTTATCGCTCCTATAGCCACCCTTATTGCTCCTATAATAGCCTCATTTATCGCTCTGTTTAATAGCCTCCCTTATCACTCCGCCCAGACAATATTCCAACACACATAACAATAGTTTTATGCCCGCATAATGTCAACAATGGAATTTCACCCTTGTACGCTGCATAACAGTAACCCAAATCACACAACAATTCACACAAAATAGTATCACAATAAAACAACATCATCAACTCGAATTTACAAATTGCCCATAGGCCACAACCATTCCAAGGGTATAATAAAGTCAATTAATTTCACAACAGATAGTCCACGGCTCAACACAATGTATATAAAATCTCAAAAACAACCACAAGGATGGGAAAATATCTCATCACAGGACAACACCTTCTTTAATCCAGCTTTTTGATAAATATATAAATGCCTCAATTTAAACTTATTTAATTAATTATTTGCCGATGAAAAAACAATAATGTGATTATTTCCAAGAAATATCAAATCAACAACACATGGAATTCACATAAAAATCCAAGTGACAATAACACTAAATTATCATATAAAATACAAATTCGACAAACAAGGAATGAGGCATGACAAATCAAGGATTTACTAAGTTCCAACAATTTTCTAATTTAATACATAAGGGCGTCTACGAATTTCAACCGATATAATTTGAACATATAAACCAAGTACGTACTCATCACCTCGCGTACATAGTTTTCAATTACACAATTTTCACATAAGACTCAATGCCTAAGGGGTAATTCCCCCACTCAAGGTTAGGCAAGATACTTACCTCGTTTCGCAACCAACTTCAACATTCCAATAAACCTTTGCCTCTCGAATTCGTGTCCGAAAGTTTCAAATCAAGTCACAAACAATTCAATATACTCAACACGAATCATAGGAATTAATTCCATATGAATTTGCTAAATTTCACAATATAAATCTGAAATTAACTCAAAAATCAACAGTGGGGCTCACGTATCGGAACTCGACAAAAGTTATAAAATATCAACGCCCATTCAACCACGAGTCCAACTATACAAAAATTATCAAATTCCGACATCGGATTGACCTTCAAATCTTCATTTTATATTTTTGGAAGACTTTATAAAAAAAACTGATTTTTCTTCCATAAATTCACAGATTCATGATTTAAATGAGTATGAAATCATGAAATATAATCAATATAGGATAAGGAACACTTACCCCAATGTTTTTCCGTGAAAATTGCCCAAACATCGCTTAAACCGAGCTCCCCAAACTCAAAAATGAATAAAAATGGCAAAACTCCCCGTTTTATGGGGGTTTTTACTGTTCAGGCGCCACAGGTGGCGTGGGGCGCAGCCTGTGGCGTTGTTCCCAGAACCTTTAAACATCCCAGCGCCAGGGCTAGCGCCCCACGCTACCCTGGGCGCTAACGGCGATAGAAAATCGTTCTCGACACGGAAATGGGCATAACTCTCTCATATGATGTCCGAATTCGACGATTCTTTTTGCTATGGCTCCAAAATTGCAATACGGATCTAATGCTTTAATCAAAATTGAATTTGGAGCTCATTTTATTAATATGATACCACGTATTCTTGGAGAATCGATGTCGAAATATTCTAGGTTTGATGCCGAAACATAGCAAATCAAGTCCGATTGACCAAACATTTTACACACAAGTCATAAATGACATAACAGACCTATCAAAATTTCCATAACTGGATTCTGACCCCGATATCAATAAAGTCGACTCCCGATCAAACTTTCAAAGCTTCCAACTTTCGCCATTTCCAAATTTTGCCATTTCAAGCCAAAATCAACTACAGACTTCCAAATAAATATCCGGACACACTCCTAAGTCCAAAATCACCATACGGAGATATTGGATTCATAAAAATTCTATTCCGGAGTCGTTTGCTCAAAAGTCGACTCTCTGGTCAACTCTTTTCTTTTAAGCTTCTTAAATAAGAATTGTTCTCCCAATTTGATCCCAAATCGTCCGAAAACCAAACTCAACCATACACGCAAGTCATAATACCTATTACGAAGTTGTTCGGGACCTTAAGTCATTGTACGGGGCGTAAATTCTTAAAACGACAAGTCGGGTCGTTACATTCTCCCCTCTTAAATATACGTTCGTCCTCGAACGTGCGAAGAATTATTCTGAGGATATTAAATTACTGAGTGGATTCTTACACACATAATTTGCGGGTAATTCTACATCACCGCAAATTTACCATTGATCCGACAACGCCATCTCAGTTGAAGATTACTTCTTTCATCCATACTTATAAACTTTAAAACCAATTTCTTACATTCCAAACATTTTCACAAGGCCTGATTTTCACATCAATACACAGTATTAGTCTCAACTGGCTATAGCAACTCGTGCCTACGCACACATCAACTTTCTTGATAGTGCTGAAGTACTTCAAAATTTTTCCGGGGTGTTATATTTCCCCCCACTTAGGATCATTCGTGACTCAGTATTATCAGTCTTGGGAGGTTGTTATATTTGTTTCCATTTCTAATTTCGACACTTGTATTACATTATATGTAAAACAAATGGCTCGAAATGTAATTGTAATCGGCTTACCTAGTCTTAGAGACTAAGTTCCATCACGACGCCTATAGCGGGATTTTGGGTAAATATTACAAGTTTATAGATATATTAAAAAATATGTTTGCCAATTACCAACATTTCTAGTTCAATTCTCCACATCAAACACCACCCACAACCTGTCTACGGAGCCTCTAAGTACAACAGAAGAGTAGTATGGAAGTGCTGGAAACAAGGCCCCGGCTACACCTCAAGACACAAAGTGTAACATCAAGTGACATCGGATCCGGAATAGAGTAGGGCTCACCAAAACCTGCTGAATAGGGAGTAACTGCTAACGAGGACCAAAGCTACCCGCTGCTGAATCACCTGCATCCATTGAAGATGCAGTGCCCCCGGCAAAAGGGACGTTAGTACATATGGAATAGTACTAGTATGTAAAGCTAATTGTCCTTTTTCAAAATAGAATGTCAATTTAAGAAAGGGAAAACCGTGGAAACAACAATCAATAATCAATGATATTCAAATGCCAATTTAAAACATAATAATTTCCAAAATATGAAGATAACATTGTGAAGTGATAATCAAAATATGATGATAATATTATTTTTGGTTGGGAGATATTTAGCACCGATATATCACTACACCACATTTTACAATACTAATATTCACAATAACAATACCACCGTTTATAGTACCAATATTCACAATAGCAATACCACCGTACATTTAGCATGGAGTCCGATCACGACCCGATCGTCTAGGCTATCACATTAGAGACATCAAACACAATCACTATCAATACCAATACCACCGTACTTTTAACACGGAGTCCGATCATGACCCGATCGTCTAGGCCATCTTATTTGAGACATCAACCACAATCACAATCTTTGTGAAAATATACCACCGTGAATCTAGCATGGAGTCCGATCATGACCCGATCGGTTAGGCTGTCTTATTTGAAGACATTAACCAAAATCACAATTTCAATTACAATTTCTAGCACAATCACCACCATGTGTGCGATATGGTGTCCGATCAAGACCCGATCGGCTAGGCTGTCTTATTTGAGACATCATACTTTTCTATCATCAATCTCATCCCAAATAAGGGGAATAACTTTATGATATCAATATCATCCCCAATAAGGGGGAAAGCATTTTTTTTATTTGCATACAAAGAAAACATAAATACATATTTCATTTACCTCATGACCTTTCATATTGTATATAGCTTCATTAGTACTTTCAACAACTTTCAACATCATTATTTTATTGGCTCTCTTAGCCATACATATGATTTTTTATTCATGGCACAATGGCCATATTTCATATTCAACACTTTCATGGATCATCATCATAAATATCAATACATAGAATATTCCGGAAATCACAACTTTAGGTTTATTAGTAATGAAGACTTTAAACACAATGGATTTCCTACCAAGAAATGGAGTAAAGTGATGGGCATTCGAAGCACAAGTTCAAATCATAAATAAGTAACACACCATTTATTCTTGAAATACTTTTTCCCAAAAAGGGCAATACACCATTTCAACTCATGAATATATAAGAGCACAAAACACATTGGAAATACTTACAAAGCATAGAATTAGTTAAAACAACCACATATTTTTAAAGTCGATTTTGGAAAAGTTGAATCAAATCTCATTTCATAATCTTTCTCACATCATCTTATTTCCATGGAACCATTGGCCACAAGTATAACTTTCACTCTTGGCCCGTTGGCCGCACTTTATACTCCCAATTCACTTATTTCACTTCCAACCATCTTTATAAATTATCAACAATAAGACATTTCCAATTATGACATTAGGTACACATATGAGCAATTAAGAGTCTTAAGCACATTGAAATTTTATCGCACATTTGGCATCATAACCTTTATTTGAAACACTACTCAAAGACATATCATTTTAATATACATATCATTCTTGAACACATTCTCAATGGATAACATAATGTGATAGGAACATTTGGAACACATTTTGAATACATAATTCTCGACACCTTGTTTATTCCGGACAATCGAATTTATAGGGAACAACTCGAAACATGAGAATAAGGAACTTGAGCCAACCATACTTGAGACATACGTGAACATGATGGAATTCATTTCTAAAAGAGAAAGTTTAGCCAACATATCTCAAATTCATCCCTTAATGATACTACAACGATCCACTACACTAAGCAACTTCAATCTATAATAACAACATTCAATGGAACCAATATTAATAGCAACTTCCATAGTTTAGGCCATTTAGGCATTTTATCAAACACCTAGTAGGCATGCATCTTTATATCTCTTAACCATAGAATTAGTTCATCCAACTACTACCATTTACCAAAAATTTATCCCATCATCATTCTTAAATAATTCATAACTTCCAACATCACATACATGACCATCCATCCACACCTAACCAACAAAATTTCATCAAATAATCACCTTTCAATCTCTACAATGGTTATGTATTTAAAATAGGAACTTATGGCTTCCAATCACCATACCATAAGTTCAAATACTTAATTCATACTCATATTCCCATAATATATCCATACATGTAAGTCTAAGGGTGTAGGATTACCTTTTGGAAGAAATCTTGCAAAACCCTCCTTTGAGTTCTTGAAAATATTTCTGGAAGATATATGTATCTTATAGAGGATTGAGTTAGTTTTAGGGTGGAATTGATGGAATGAAATACCAAATTAGTGGGGATTACTCACCTTGAAGATGGGGGAAGTTGGAGGTCTTGAGAGAGTGGAGGAAAACCCCAAAGTTCGGCCAAGAAAAATGGGGTAAAATGAACCCCAGAATGAGTATATAGCGTTTTTGGCGCCACAGTTAGCGTGGGGGCGCTGTCTGTGGCACTGGTTCTAGTACCTGAAATAAATCCCAGCACCAAGGATAGCGCCCCGCGCTACCTGGGCGGTGGCGATGGGAAATCGTTTCTATCTTGCCCAAAAATGGGCATAACTCTCTCATAGAATGTCCGAATTCGATGATTCTTTTTGCTATGGCTCTGTAATTTCAATACGGATCTAATGCTTCAATCAACACTGAATTTGGAACTCATTGTCTTAATATGATACCAATTATACTCGAAAAAATGATGTCGTTGAAACACTTTTGATGTCAAAATAATGCGGTTCCACCCCATATGACTCCTTTGATACTCGAATACATTATTCCCGAATACCGTTGTCGAACATTAAAATATTAAATCATTAGGAAATTTTAACGGGGCCTTGCATTCTCCTCCGCTTAAGATCATTCGTCCTCGAATGAGGGTTAAAATACTCCATAGATACCCAGTGTGACTTAAATCCTCATCCACACAGCAATAGTTCCCAATTCTACTAACTCCATAAATTTCCAAAAATTTTGGCAGAGTTTTTCCTGTAACTGGGCCTATCCACCTACCAGAGAATCACCAAAACCACTCCTAACAACACATCCCCAACTCGACAAAGTTTCACAATATATATATCAATAACACTAATCTCAGCATTACTTACACTACATTATCAAAATGATATTTAGACATGAACTGCAAATTTTAAATCATAACACCTAGAAAGTACCTTTCAAATCAAAACCAATTTCTATACAATCAAGCAAAAATATTTTCTTTTCACAATAATTTCGGCCTTCGAGTTGGCCTCTTCGATTCAAAGACTTTGCCATAATACACGACGGAGGCAATCTCAACTTCCGGACTTATCTAACAAGGATGGCAAATAGATACCCCTCATAATCCAATTATCCATTAACTTGATCTTCACTAGCTTTCACCGGAATGATAGACAGAGGATTTACAACTACCTCCTTAGACATAGACACATGAAACACCGGGTACACGGAGGACAATAATAGGGAAAAATCATAGTCATAGTATAGCCTATTCCGTTCAAGATTTCGTAAGGCCTAATGTGACTACACATACTTTATATTCCTTAACAATTCACCCAATATATTCATAGAAAAAATCTTGGAAATAACCCATTCACTTTCTTCAACTCTAAATCCCTATGCCGAACACCCAAACTAAACTTTTGGCGACGTCCAACAATTACTCTAAGGTGTGCTATCTTGAATATGACCATAAAACTTCCTATCCAATATATTTGATCACGGGATTATGATTCTTCTTTGACATGTTTGAACCTTTAACACGCATAGGTTACTATAAATAGGAACAACGAGGTCCGAGATTGGGCTGGAATTGTTTCAAGAATCCATCAATGTGCTGAGCAGGGCATTTCAGGAGGTTATATCCTAAGTTACATGAAGATTACTACCAATATTTCTGATATGCCTAATCATTGTGATAACATCATTGATTCGACAAATGATGCATAAAGTTGCCTAATAGGCATTGATAATGTAGGGGCCATGTTCATGATTCTGAGATGTCACAGAAGTGAGCCATTTTAGATATGTGACATATGGGGGGCATAATCGGAAGGATAAAGACATTAGCGTCATTTATTCTTGGAAGGCTATGAGTAATGAAAAGGACAGCAACAATTGGTTCATTCCATATGTGCCTTGTTTGGCAATAGTAGGCCTCAAAGAGAAATAGCCAAGTATGTGACACCAGTCGTCTCCTAGAGTGTAGGGAAAACCAGTTTAACTTGAAATGAGAATACTTTGGAACCGCGAATATGATATGGGTTTCAAAATGCATGAAATTCCTTTTCGCTCTTAACATTAACTAACACAAGGAATCCATGTCACAAGCCCATGTGGATGAAAAACATGTTGAGCACTTGTGAGATTATTATCATTCTGACAGCTTAACCTTTTCTGATAGTTAATCCTATATGATAGGACTAGAGATACAACAAATTTGTCCTTCAAATCAATATGCTCATGATATGTCCCAAACTCTGAAAGTATCTAATTTCAACCCTTCACGAGTGAAACCACATAGCTAGGACATCCTAATATTGGGGTGAAATCATGTATTGATTAGAGAGAATGAACACTTTGCTATGAGCTAGACATGTTTCTACCATAATAACTCTCAAGCTGCAATATCAGGCCACATCATGGGCAACTACAATATTAGGAACAAAGTGAGTTAGTCACTGAGGCATGATCTAGGTGGACATGAAAGTCATACTAATATGGGTGAACATATAGATCTTCCTGTGACGAATTTAAGAAAATCTCAAATTTCCCAGAAACTTTATGCGGACAAGTGAGCCCTTACAATTGACAGGTACACATATGATTGGTGCTGAGATATGCTCTCATGTTACTAGACAGTGAAAAAGGATTCATGATAATTTTCACAAAGGAGTAAAGTGACTATTCCAACCATAGGAGCCATATACACCGGAGAGAGAAAGAGTGACTCAAGAAGGAACTCAACACTAGGTTGCTTTACATTGGATTTGATACCACATAGATAAACTTTATGATTGTGCATGCATTAGCACAAGTGAGCAGATACTATCTATTTGAATCAAAACGTTCTGTAAGAAATTCATCAGGTATAGTCCCTTGTTGAGAATTTAGGGAAGCAAGTGGGAAGTATTAATCCTAGAGTTATAACTCAATTTCAAGGACATAATTATAGATCATAAGTCCACAGGAGGTTGTAAATAAGAGAATTTGTGATAGAGTGGCTTCACGAATAATGTGTCTCATTTAGAAATTAAGTACATGCAATGTTTTGTGATTCAACGTTTTGGTTAAGACCATATTTATATAGGCCTATTCAATATGGATTTACATATACAACAAGGAAAATAATGCGGTGTTTATAAGGATGTACTAAGGAGTGACTTACTTGATGACTTTAGATTGATAGGGCAGTACCTTAATTGAGGCCCCTCTATTCCACATCCAAAACATACATTAGTGCTATAGTGACATACCCCCGAATAACATCTCATACACTTCACACAATGAGGATGGGGTCCGCTAAACTGACTCGCCCCACTTACCTAATATTTACCCTTTTGCATACATCATAAGCATTCCCCTTAGTCTTTCTCCATGCCTTCATGGCGGGAGTAACAATCTCTACAACAGCTCGTTGTATGGATCTTTGGAATTGCCCAAATCTACCACCCCAAACACGCTTCTGAGCATACTCACAACATGACGCCAAATGTTTATTCCCGCATATCAGGCAGATCGGGATGGGTGTATCCAACCTAGGGAATTTGTTCTTCTTTTGCCCCCTCTTTCCACAACCATAACATATTTCAAGAATCATCCAACATAAACCTGAGTGGCTATTATTTCATATCAAACATTCCGGTTTATTGGTACCAACAACCCTATTTCATTTCTTAGGTTTTCTCACCACATGATCTAGTAGTGTGGTGACATTAATAGGAACAGGGACACTTCCCCTAGTAACTGGTTCTTTCATTTCCTCCTTGTTGCCTTGAACCCGTGGGTCACTCATATGAAAAATGAGATATGACGAGGGAATTAGCTTCCTATCTTGAGTTCTATCACACGATCTAGAGTATCAAAGAAGTGTGAATTTCCTAAAGGTCCAAGTAGCCTCCTCATTATAGATGTGGTCGACAACACACCGATAAGAAGTACTCTACTAGACACGGCTCCGAGAAATCCTTGGACCCTTTAAAACCTTAGGCTCTGATACCAAGTTTGTCACGCCCCAAACTCGGGGAGCGGTACCGACACTCAACCGAGTGAAACTGACCGAGAAAGCCTGTTAGATATCCTTCTACCCAAACTTATCCATGAAAAAAGAGGAGATGCACTCCATTAATCAAACACTGAAAATATTTCATTAACAACTCCCATTTCATTTCCATTAGTAGCTTCATTCATAATTTCCAAAATATTATAAGTTTATAGATATAATGAAAAACATGTTTGCCAAATAGCAACATTTCTAGTTCAATTCCCAATATCATACACCACCCAAAACCTGTCTACGGAGCCTCTAAGTACAGCAGAAGAGTAGTATAGAAGTGCCGGCAACAAGGCCCCGGCTATACCTTAAAATATAAAGTGTAACAGCAAGTGACATCGGGCCCGGAATAGAGTAGGGCTCACCAAAACCTGCTGAATAGGGAGTAACTGCTAACGAGGGCCAAAGTTGCCCGCTGCTGAATCACTTTCATCCATTGAAGATGCAGCGCCCCGGCAAAAGGGACGTTAGTACATATGTAATAGTACTAGTATGCAAAGCTAACTGTCCACTTTCAAAATAGAATGCCAATATAAGAAAGGGAAAACCATAAAAACAGCAAGTCACAATCAAACATATCCAAATGTCCAGTTAAAACATAACAATTTTTAAAATACGAAAATAATATATATTTTTGGTTGGGAGATCTTTAGCACCGATATACCGCTGTTCATAATACAATCGTTCACAATACCAATACCACCACACTTTTAGCATGGAGTCGGATCACGGCCCGATCGACTAGGCCATCTCATCTGAGACATCAACCACAATAACAATTTCAATTATAATTTCTAGCACAATCACCACCATGTGTGCGGCATGGTGTCCAATCACAACCCGATCAGCTAGGCCATCTCACCACAATGCCGTATGGATCAACATCATCCTTTTCTATCAATCATCTTATCCCAATTAAGGGGAATAATTTTATCACATCAATCTCATACCAAAGAAGGGGAATAATCACAATCCACTCCTACACCAGCACGTGTAGTTTCGAGGTTAGGTTATTTCAACCTACCCTACCTCGGTGACTATCGTTACTTCCAAGAGCATTTTTGATTTGCATACAAATGAGACAACAATACAAATGCATTTACCTCATAACCTTTCATACCATATATAGCCTCATTGGAATTTTCATCCACTTACAGCGTCATTATTTCATTTTCTCTCTTGGCCATACATATGATTTTTCATTCATGGCACAATGGCCGTATTTCATATTCCACACTTTCATTTCTTTCCTTTCATAGATCATCATCATAAATATTAACAAATAGAATATTCTGTAAATCACAACTTTAGGTTCGTTAGTAATGAAGACTTTAAACACAATGGATTTCCTTCCAAGAAATGGAGTAAAATAATTGGCAATCGAAGCACAAGTTCAAATCATAAACATGTAACACACAATTTATTCTTGATATACTCTACCCCAAAAGGGGCAATACACCATTTCAACTCATGAATATATAAGAGCTCAAAACATATTGGAAATACTTACAAAGCATAGCATTAGTAAAAACAACCACATATGGGCATCACTTGAGTTCATAAGCTTTTAGGCAATTCTATTTTCAAAGTCGATTTTGGAACAGTTGTATCAAATCTCATTTCATAATCTTTCTCACATAATCTTGTTTCCATGGCACCATTGGCCACAAGTATAACTTTCACTCTTGGCACGTTGGCCACACTTTATACTCCAAATTCACTTATTTCACTTCCAGCCATCTTTATAGATTATCAACAATAAGACATTTCCAATTAAGACTTTAGGTACACATATGAGCTATTAAGAGTTTTAAGCATATTGAGATTTTCTCACACAATTTGGCATCATAACCTTCATTTGAAACACTACTCAAAGACATAACATTTTAATACACATATCATTCTTGAACGTATTCCCAAAGGATAACATAATGTGATAGGAACATTCGGAACACGTTTAGAATACATAATTCTTGATACTTTGCTTATTTGGGACAATCAAATTTATAGGGAACAACTCGAAACATGAGAATAAGGAACTTGCGCCAACCATACTTGAGACTTACGGGAACATGATGTAATTCATTTCTAAAAGAGAAAGTTTAGCCAACATACCTCAAATTCATCCCTTAATGATACTACTACGATCCACCACACAAAGAAACTTCAATCTACAATAACAACATCCAATGCAACCAATATTAGTAATAACTTCCACAGTTTAGGCCCTTTAGACATTTTATCAAACACCTAGTACGCATGAATCTTTACATCTCTTACCCATAGAATTAGTTCATCCAACTACTACCATTTACCAATAATTTATCCCACCGTCATTCTTAAACAATTCATAACTTCCAACATCACATACATGACCATCCATTCACACCCAACCAACAAAATTCCATCAAATAATCACCTTTCAATCTCTACAATGGTTATGTATTTAAATTGGGAATTTATGGCTTCCAATCACCATAACATAAGTTAAAATAATTAATTCATACACATATTCCCATAATATATCCATACATGTAAGTCTAAGGGTGTAGGATTACCTTTTGGAAGAAATCTTACAAAACTGATGGAGGATTGAGTTAGTTTTAGGGTGGAATTAATGGAATAAAACACCAAATTAGTAGGGATTACTCACCTTGAATATGGGGGAGTTGGAGGTATTGATATAGTGGAGGAAAACTATCACGACCCAAACCGATGGGCCGCGACGGGTACCCGGTACCTTACTTAACCGAGTACCAACATAACGTATCTTTTCGTATCACACTATCATAGATAACTGAGCCGGAGAGGCTGACGTGAGATAGGTATAATACAACATGTAATACTAACTTATACATAAGACATACAGGCCTCTAAGACCAGAATAACCATTCGTACACTGAACATAGGCCGACAAGGCCATACAATCTTTTACGTACATGACATCTGTTACGTACATGACATCTGAGAATACATAATTGTCATAAAGGTCGGGACAGAGCCCTGCCATACCAAACAATACACATCTAAATCATACTGACTAAACAAGCAAATCTGGAGCAAATGGAATGCACCAACATCTTCCGCTGAGCTGATCGCCTACTTAGAGGACTCTCGACCTGTCTATCGAGACCTGCGGGCATAAAATGCAGCATCCCCAGGCAAAGGGACGTTAGTACAAATAATGTATCGAGTACGTAAGGAATGAAAATCAGTAAATAATAGACATGAGAGAAACATGGAGTAAAAGACTCAACATGTAAGTCTGAATAACTCTGTGAATCATTAATATTTATAATTCCATGCATATGCGTATAAATGTCATACCATGCATAGGTATATGCGTTCATAACATCATCAAGCCTCTTGTAACGACCCGACCGGTCGTTTTGAGCATTTACGCTCCTTTCAACTATTTGAAGTCTTGAATAACTTTCTACGAGGTATTATGACTTGTGTGAATTGTCGGATTTGGTTTTAAGGTATTTCGGAGTTAGCTTGGAAGGATGAATTTTCATGTTAGAAGCTTAGGTTGAAATAGTTGACGGATATTGACTTATGAGTAAACGACCTAGGAATTTAATTTTGATGATTCCAGTAGCTCTGTATGGTGATTTCGAACTTAGGAGCATGTCCGGAAAATTATTTGGAAGTCCGTAGTGGAATTAGGCTTGAAATGTCGAAAATTTAATTTTTGGGAAGTTTAATTGGGGGGTTGACTTTTTGATATCGAGGTCAAAATCTGATTCCGGATTGATTTGATATGTTTCGGCACAAGATATAGAATTTTAAAGTTCAAAGTCCATAGATTTTGATTTGAGGTGCGGTTCATCGTTTTGATGTTGTTTGACATGATTTGAGGCCTCGAGTAGGTTCGTATTATGTTATGGGACTTGTTGGTATGTTCGGACGGGATCCCAAGGGGCTCAGATGAGTTTCGGATGGTTAACGGATCAAATTTGGACGTAAGGAAATACTGGGGCTGCTGCCTACTGGTATGATTGCACCTGCGAAGCTTTTGATCGCAGGTGCAAAGCCACATGTGCGCGAAATCAGTTGCAAAAGCGGCCAAGTATGGAACTGGGCAGTGCTCGCAGATGCGAGACCGCAGGTGCGGAGGTATTGGCGCAGATGCAGACTGGGGCTGGCGTGAGGCGACCGCAGGTGCGATGGGGAATGCGCATCTCCGAGCCTGCAGATGCGAGGTTTTAAAAGGCTGGTTATTTCCGCAGGCGCGCATTTTCGTCCGCAAAAGCATATGCGCAGGTGTGAGCCCAGGCACCGCAGGTGTGAAAATGCCTGGGCAATGTTAAAAACAAGGGTTCAAAGATTTTTTTCTCATTTTGGACATTCTGGAGCTACGTTTGGGCAATTTTGGAGAGGAAATTTTTCACACAACTTGTGATAAGTGTTCTTAACTCCCTTATGATTATATTCCATGATATAATCTTCAATTTTGGTGTAAGATTGTTGAATCTACAAGAGAAATAGAAGGAAATTTCTATAATGTCACAAAATGAATTTTTCAAGTTTGAATACTAATTTGGAGTCGGATTTGAGTGAAATTAGTATGGTTGAACTTGTAATTGGATGGGTTATCATATTTTGTAAGTTTCGTCGGATTTCGAGACGTGGGCCCCACGGGTGATATTTGGGTCGTAATTTCGGATTTTATGGAAAATATTAGCATTTTGATGTGAAATTAATTCCTATAAATTGTGTGGACTGAATCAAATTAATTGTGGTAGATTCGAGCCGTTCGGGAGTTGATACGCGCATAATGGGATTTCTGGAGCATTGTTTAGCTTGCTCGACATTGGATTCGGCTTGTTCGAGGTAAGTAACACTTCTAATCTTGGAGCTGAGGGTATGAACCCTAAATATATGTATTATGTGAATTATTGGGAAGTGACGCACATGCTAGGTGACGGGCGTGTGGGCGTGCACTATAGAAATTGTGACATAATTGTTTATGTGGAATTTTATAGTTAAATGATCTTGGCATTTTCCATGCGTTTTATGGGTTAAAGAAATTGAGCTGAAAAACATATTAACAATTATGTTGAGGCTATGTGCCAGTATTTTGGGACACGCAAAGGTCATATTGTTGTGAACTATTTATTTTAAATTGAAAATTCATACTCAGTCATATTTATTTCATTACATATCATATCTCAGTCTCTATTATTATTCATTGATACATCATATCATCATTTTTGGGCTATTTTCATGACATTGTGAGCCCGAGAGACTGGAGAGATTGATAACTGAGTGAGGCCGAGGGCCTGATTGTGAGAATTATTATGGGATCGGGTTGCACACCGCAGCAGGCCATGTTGGCTTTATATAAATTATTACTATTTATGGTATCGGGCTGCACGCCGCAACATATTTGATATAGGCCGAGGGCCTGAGTGATTTATGCCATGATTTGGCTTGATATAGTGCTTGGGCTGAAGGAGCCCCTCTGGAATTTGTACACACCCCCAGTGAGCGCAGGTACCTACTGAGTGCGAGTGCCGAGTGCTGAGTGACTGAGAGGCATGAGTGATTGTGAGATATGCCCGAGTGGCAAGAGTGATTATGAGGTATGTCTGAGTGGCAAGAGTGATTGTGAGGTATGCCCGAGTGGCACGAGTGATTGTTGGGTTTGCCCGAGGGGTTGTATGTAAGTGATGTTCTGCCCGAGGGGCTGTTTATGATTTTATCACTGATTTGAATCGCATTGGCATGCACACATGACATACATGCATATAGATGTATTTTTCCTCATGCTGTACAACATCACATCATTCATGATTTCTCACACATTTTGACAGATGGGCATAGTGATGCATTTGTTTTACACGGGTTATCCGAAAGGAAAATAAAACATCTTATTTATTATTGAAAAGAGTTTGTGAGAAATTTATTATTTTCAAACTATTCATATTATAGGCAACTTCTGCAAACGATTTGGGTTTTCACTGATGTATTTGAAAGAAAGAACTACTATTTTTGAAATCATGATTTGGCTGAGTATTTTATCCCTGAGTTACTTCTGGTATTATTTGCTTTATGTTGTTATGGATTGTTGTGGACTATTGGTTTTGGACCCGACCTTGGTGGAAGCTCGTCACTACTTTCAACCTAAGGCTATGTTTATTACTTACTCAGTACATGTGGTCGGTTGTACTGATACTACACTTCTGCACATTGCGTGCAGATGTTGGCTGATGTTGTTGCTGTGCTCGAAGGTTGCGGGATTTGAAGATGTACCTGTGTTCCTGTTGTAGCTGCCTCTTGTTCATGGTAGCCTTAGATTTCTAAAGGCTCTGTTTATGTATTATTCAAATAGACTATGTATTTATTTCATTTCCGCTTTGTATACTCTATTCTTAGAAGCTCATGATTTGTACTACCAGTTCTTGGGTGATGTATAAGATTAAGATCTTTACTCACTTAAATTGCTTTAATAATTATTATTGGAATTGGACAGTTGGTAATTGGCTGACCTAACGGGTTGGGTTAGGTACCATCACGGCTAGTTGGATTTTGGGTCGTGACAAGGTGGTATCAGAGCTCTAGGTTCATAGGTTCTACAAGTCATGAGCAAGTGTCTAGTAGAATCTTGCGGATCGGTATGATAACGTCCATACTTATCTTCGAGAGGCTATAGGGGCATTTAGGATATATACTTTCCATATTTCTTTCCTTATCGTGAGAGATTGATTCAGCTTGAGATATAAACTCTTTGAATTCCTTCCACGTATTCATATGCGTACATGAGTGCTCGGTATGAGCTGTGCATCGCCGGTTTTTGATTCTATGAACGAGGTTCGAGGTGAGTATTCTGTGTTTTGGTGATGGTCCAGTCTGGAGGACTTGAGGCCATGGTTAGACTGTAGCTTGAGCTCGGTAGCTTCGGTTGTAACTTGTACATTTGGACCCATATGTCCGATAATGTCCCTACGAGTGGAATTTGTGGCTCGATGAGTGATGGAATGGCTTTGTGGTGAGTATGGCGTAACTGTGGGAGGTGTTAAGATGATGTGGATGTTTTGAAGGATATTTCATGTTGTTAAATTTTGGGGCAAATTAAATTCTCATGTCTGTCAATGAGTTTGGACTCCAAAAGAGTAAGTGGTTGTACAGTAATGGTGGTTACGAATGGGTATTTTGAGGTTTATGGCTCGAGAAAGATAATCTTTGAAGAGACTTAGAGTCAGTAACCTTCTACTGGTTCTGGTACGATAGAGATACATTTCGAGTTGATGCAGCAATTGGGCAGCAAAGTATGAGGGAAGACATGATGGGAAGCGTTTCGCGGTGGTTGTACTAGCGGGTCAAGTAAGAGATGATTTAACCGAAGTAAGGGCGGCAGATTAGCATATGAATTCACTGTTAGGGTAGTCGTGCGCCTTGAGAAAGTGTAGAATGGTTTGGAATCGTGTTAGTATGTGATTTGGCCTGCAGACTCTATTTGGAGTGATGGTTACTATACAAAGAAAGATTGAATATGGCAGAAATGAGTGTGTTTGAAATGAAGAGAGGCGTGAAGATCTGATTATCGTGTCAGGTGCAATATGACTTGAGTTAGGAAGATATTGTTGAACATACAGTTGATGTCAATAGAGAAAGTGCAGACTTATACAAATGGTGGGCGAGCATGAACTCAGGAGAATTTAAGGATTTCGTGGTCGTTGCACTCAGTGCAATGTCATTGGGAGATGTCGGTAAGGAATTCCACAGGTGGGTTTTCTCCTGTGTGCAGCTAGCAGTGGCGTGATGTTGATGAAGCTTTTGCGAGGAGTATTACTTGCTACCCGGTAGGAGGTCGCGTGTGTGATTGTGGATGGCGATTCAGAATGTTCATGAAAAGCCTAATAAAAGACTTCGAGAAGTCTGGCGGGTTAACAGTGCAAGATCTTGGTAGTTGAGAAGGAGAAATCCTTGCGAGTTCTAATTTTATATAATTGCAGCTTAAGGCTAAGTGGGGGAGTCTACTATCGACGACTTAATTTTATGGTTATATATTAATTTTAATTTTGGTCTGAGGCATACTTGTGGATTAGCTATGACTTGCAGAAGTTGAGATCGAGGATGACTCGAATAAGGAAATTCCTGGTTAAGGATTATATTGCACGTATGAGTAAATGAAATTCGCGGGATGAGTGAGTTGTTATTGGTGAATGATGTAGTGCGCACGGAGTATGAATTTGATATGTGGTGTTAAAGTAGAGTTACTTCTTTGAGTGTTGTGGTGCTAATGGGGCACGTGTCTTTTGGCCCATTTGGGCGGTGCAATTAGATTTGAGCAAAGTGGATGACCCCCAAGAAAAAAACAATTCCAGTGGGTTTGAGAATTATATATAGCAATTGAGAATGTTTTCGGACTTGTGTATGGATAAAATCCGAGATTTGCGTTTGATGGTGCCTTGACTTGAGGAAATTCTATATGACTATGGATTCTACATCTTTGTATAAGGAAGGTAAGAAGAACAATTTCAAATTCACACAAGGTATTCTCAGAATGAGTGTTGTAGTTGTGGTATTTTTGAATGTGCTTAAGAAGAATACAGTTGCTTATGGGTCGTAGGGCATTGTGGTTCTATGCTAGGTTTGTGGGGTGAGCCGTGGCTAAAGATCGTGGCATTTAGCAAGGAGAAGGATTAATCTAAAGACATATTCAGAAGAAACTCGGAGAACATAAGACAAACGGGTAGTAGATTGGATCAATATGGTAATGGATATGATCGGTTCTTTGGATGCTTATGATATGGAGGTTTTCTACAGGTGCTTTGTGGAAATACACCTGGGCTTGGCGACCTGCGTGGCTTGGTTGATTTAGAGAGATTCAACTCTAATGGCCTGATTTTGTGCAAATAGATTCCAAAGCATTCTCGAGGTTTTCTACCACGGTTTGAGATGGGTATTTTCCTACCGGCCTGAGGAGCATATTGAGTATTGTGATTTTATACCAGATGGGATCAAATGGAATGCTTCTGGCTGATCAGATATGTATTTTACTTGTGACTCAGAATGATTATGAGGTTCTCGTATTTTTCAAATAATGGCATGATAGATGCGGTGTGTTGTGTGGGATTAAGGTTGGCATGTGCAAGGTCACGGTTTAGCCTTGAAAGGGAGTTCATAAATTCTTAGAGGCATGAATAGTTTTCGATGTCTAGATGAATACTATTACTACTTGGTGTTATATGAGAAGGGGGCGAACTTCAGAAGGCGCATTGTATTTTGACTTACGGATGTATAAATTAGTATTGCGGCACTCACACAGTTGATAAAATGCTGATATTCAAATTTTGCCGAGTGGAGCGGAAGAATTGTTAAAGTATTTCTCGTGGGATGATCGTGTATGAGAGAGGTGTTAGGCATTCGGGCGGTGGAGATGGAATCAAATATGGTGATTCGCGTGCTCTATGGATTTGGAGATTTGGAGTTCTCAGGAGCGGATTGTTTCATAGTTGTGGACTGTGAAGTTGTGGCCGGAGCTAGCCAGATGATAGAATGTGTTATGATTCAGTCATTATGGATTTTTGGAAGAATTTTTATCTATTTTTGGGTAACCCAAGTTGATTTGGCGGTCCATTGGTAGGCCCAATTAAGATGTGTATTCTACACCAAGCCGGAATGGTTAGTTCCATACTGCTATTGTTAAGGGATGTGTCATCCGGTTGATGTTGAACTTATTCATGTTCTGAAATGATCTGTGATTACTCCTTTATGGTGCGAGTAGTTGTGATTCATTGGTTATATGCACATATGTTACGGTTCTATTTAAGCTTTATAGCGAAATTTGAGCGTATTTAGGTATTGTATGATCGATTGCGTAATGGTTAGGTTCTTTCAGGTTTTTGTGTGACATTTTTGTCATTTGCCGTTCTGTCGTTATTGATTTTTGAGCAGGATGACCCGAGGTATATGTTATGGACCAGCGGTTGGATGGGGTCACGCATTACAGCGGAGTCATATTAAGGTATGGACCTTGTATTAGAATCGGGTGATGGTTCTACAGTATATTCGGGAGTATAATATTGAAAGTCGGCTCAGAAAGCGATTATGGTTCAGGTTAGGGCGAGAGAGCTCCATGACTTGTTGATCTGGTAAGTGGTCATGAAATTTCGCATGTTTCTTTTATTATCAACAGTGTACGAAGGTTTTGGGATGAGGTTTGGTTCGATATGGGTTTAATACTAGTATTTGGTTGGTTTTGGAGTAGTCACAATGGTCAGGAATGGTGCTATTAGCATGCGAGTTCTGTAATATGTTAGGTGATTTTGTACGTGGTTATGGTTATGGTTATGGCTTGATACAGCTTGTTCAAACTCATACAGGGTGTAAATGTAAGATTCGTGTCTTGAAAGAAATTCTAAAGGTTGGAAATTAAATTCCAAGATTTATGGGCTAAAGTTAAATCAATGATTTCGGTTGTAATGTGTTGTCAAGCTCATATGGAATAGGGTGACGTGGGTTCACCCCCGGGTACGTGCGTGATAAGATAGAATAGTGATTTGGTGGCTTTAAACAACTCATGGCACGTTCAAGGATGAATGTATATTTAAGTGGGGGAAATTGTAACGACCCGACCGGTCATTTTGAGCATTTATGCTTCTTTCAACTATTTGAAGTCTTGAATAACTTTCTACGAGGTATTATGACTTGTGTAAATTGTCGGTTTTGGTTTTAAGGTATTTCAGAGTTAGCTTGGAAGGATGAATTTTCATGTTGGAAGCTTAAGTTGAAATAGTTGACCGGATATTGACTTATGAGTAAACGACCTCGAAATTTAATTTTGATGATTCCAATAGCTTTGTATGGTAATTTCAAACTTAGGAGCGTGTCCGAAAAAATATTTGGAAGTCCATAGTGGAATTAGGCTTGAAATGCCGAAAATGTAATTTATAGAAAGTTTGACCGGGGGTTGACTTTTTGATATCGAGGTCAAAATTTGATTCTGGAAATTTGAATAGCTTTGTTATGTCATTTATGACTTGTGTGCAAAATTTGAAGTCATTCCGGATTTATTTGATATGTTTCGGCACAAGATATAGAATTTGCAAGTTCAAAGTTCATAGATTTTGATTTGAGGTGCGATTCATCATTTTGATGTTGTTTGATATGATTTGAGGCCTCGAGTAGGTCTGTGTTATGTTATGGGACTTGTTGGTATTTTCAGACGGGGTCCCGAGGGGCTCGGATGAGTTTCGGATGGTTAACAGATCAAATTTGGACTTAAGGAAATGCTGGGGCTGCTGTCTACTGGTGTGATCTCACCTGCGAAGCTTTTGATCGCAGGTGCGAAGCCGCATGTACGCGAGATCAGTCGCAGAAGCGGCCAAGTGTGGAACTGGGCAGTGCTCGCAGATGCGAGGAATTTGCCGCATCTGCGAGGCCGCGGGTGCGGAGGTGTTGGCGCAGATGCGGACTAGGGCTGGCGTGAGGCAACCGCAGGTGCAAAGGGGAATGTGCATCTGCGAGCCCGTAGATTCGAGAAAGGGCCACAGATACGAGGTTTTGGAAGGCTGGCTGTCTCAGCAAGCGCGCATTTTCGTCAGCAAAAGAGGATGCGCAGGTGTGAGCCCAGGCACCACAGGTGCGAAAATGCCTGGGCAGTGTTAAAAATGAGGGTTCCGAGATTTGTTTCTCATTTTGGACATTTTGGAGCTCGGTTTGGGCGATTTTGGAGAGGAAATTTTCCACACAACTTGGGGTTAGTGTTCTTAACTCCCTTGTGATTATATTCCATGAATTAATCTTCAATTTTGGTGTAAGATTGTTGAATCTTCAAGAGAAATAGAAGGAAATTTCTATAATGTCACAAAATAAATTTTTCAAGTTTGAATACCGATTTGGAGTGGGATTTGAGTGAAATTAGTATGGTTGAACTTGTAATTGGATGGGTTATCGTATTTTGTAAGTTTCGTAGGATTTCGAGACGTGAGCCCCACGGGTATTTTTGGGCCGAAATTTCGGATTTTGTGGAAAATATTAGCATTTTGATGTGGAATTAATTCCTATAAATTGTGTGGACTGAACAAATTAATTGTGGTAGATTCGAGCCGTTCGGGAGTTGATACGCGCATAATGGGATTTCTGGAGCATTGTTTAGCTTGCTCGACATTGAATTCGGCTTGTTCGAGGTAAGTAACTCTTCTAATCTTGGAGCTGAGGGTATGAACCCTGAATATATGTATTATGTGAATTGTTGGGAGGTGAGGCACATGCTAGGTGACGGGCGTGTGGGCATGAACTATAGAAATTGTGACATAATTGTTTATGTGGAATTTTATAGTTAAATGATCTTGGCATTTTCCATGCGTTTTATGGGTTAAAGAAATTGAGCTGAAAAACATATTAAAAATTATGTTGAGGCTATGTACCAGTATTTTGGGACCCGGAGAGGTCATATTATTGTGAATTATTTATTTTAAATTGAAAATTCATACTCAGTCATATTTATTTCATTACATATCATATCTCAGTCTCTGTTGTTATTCATTGATACATCATATCATCATTTTTGGGCTATTTTCATGACATTGTGAGCCCGAGAGATTGGAGAGATTGATGACTGAGTGAGGCCGAGGGCCTGATTGTGAGGATTATTATGGGATCGGGCTGCACGCCACAGCAGGCTATGTTGGCTTTATATATATTATTACTATTTATGGGATTGGGCTGCACGCCGCAGCATGTTTGATATAGGCCGAGGGCCTACGTGATGTATGCCATGATTTGGCTTGATATAGCACTTGGGCTGAAGGAGCCCCTTCGGAGTCTGTACACACCCCCAGTGAGTACAGGTACCTACTGAGTGCGAGTGCCGAGTGCTGAGGTACTGGGAGGCATGAGTGATTGTGAGATATGCCCGAGTGTCAAGAGTGATTGTGAGGTATGCCCGAGTGGCAAGAGTGATTGTGAGGTATGCCCGAGTGGCACGAGTGACTGTGAGGTTTGCCCGAGGGGCTGTATATGAGTGATGTTCTGCCCGAGGGGCTGTTTATGATTTTATCACTGAGTTGCATCGCATTGGCATGCACACATGACATACAGGCATAGAGATGTATTTTTCCTCATGCTGTACAACATCACATCATTCATGATTTCTCACACATTTTGACAGATGGGCATAGTGATGCATTTGTTTTACACGGGTTATCTGAAAGAAAAATACAACATCTTATTTATTATTGAAAATAGTTTGGGAGAAATTTATTATTTTCAAACTATTCATATTATAGGCAACTTCTGCAAACGATTTGGGTTTTCAGTGATGTATTTGAAAGAAAGAACTACTATTTTTGAAATCGTGATTTGGCTGAGTATTTTATACCTGAGTTACTTCTGGTATTATTTGCTTTATGTTGTTATGGATTGTTGTGGACTATTGGTTTTGGACCCGACCTTGGTGGAAGCTCGTCACTACTTTCAACCTAAGGCTAGGTTTGTTACTTACTCAGTACATGGGGTCGGTTGTACTGATACTACACTTCTGCACATTGCGTGCAGATGTTGGCTGATGTTGTTGCTGTGCTCGAAGGTTGCGGGATTTGAAGATGTACCTGCGTTCCTGTTGTAGCTGCCTCTTGTTCATGGTAGCCTTAGATTTATAAAAGCTTTGTTTATGTATTATTCAAACAGACTATGTATTTATTTCATTTCCTCTTTGTATACTCTATTCTTAGAAGCTCATGATTTGTACTACCAGTTCTTGGGGGATGTATAAGATTAAGATCTTTATTCACTTAAATTGTTTTAATAATTATTATTGGAATTGGACAGTTGGTAATTGACTTACCTAACGGGTTGGGTTAGGTGCCATCACGACTAGTTGGATTTTGGGTCGTGACACCTCTGAGGGCATCCCATCATATCATTTCGGCCATTGTGGGCAAATCATCAACGTATACCATATGATCTGGTGGTGGTGCGTATATAACGCCATAACATTTTCTATATCCCATATACATATATATACATATATATTTGCGTATATAACGCCATCTGGTCACGGGTCAATGTGCATGTATAAATGCATGAAATGCATATGAAATACGTTAATAAAATCTCTCGGTACGTCATAAGACCATTATGCCTCTGATTAATATCATGAAATAAACTTTACCAACTTACGTATTTTTGAGACCCATGAACAGATGATAAAATAATATGACACATGGGGAATCAAGAACATAAGCATCTCTAGTATTTCTATGAATATAGTCATTTATGGATGTTCCTTTCGTGTCGTTCGTGTCGTATAGATCATGCCAAAAGAAAGAAGGGATAGCCTTAACATACCTAAGTCAATTCTCTTGACAATCCCTCTAACACATGTTAACTTCGACAAAACACGTGCCGGCAAGATCGGAGTAGGGGAAAATCCGTTGCTTAAAATACTAAGAATTCTCGTTTGATTCCTTGGAAGTGCTGTGAAATCTTGTATGAACAGTTGAAGATCCGTCTTTAGAATTTGCTATATGACTTGCATTTGAAACTTAGGTTTTGTAACATACAAATATTTCTGCTTTGAATGCATATCATAATGGAATTGTGACTTGTGTCTTTTAATAATGGACATGACTCACGCTTTATGTGTCTATCCATTATTAAATGGAAATGACTCACTTTCTTTAAGAATTGCCACATAACTTAGTCACTTTTGAGTCATAATTCTTTGATTCTTTAGCTGCCACGTTACTACACTTTCAACTTATCCAAATTTGCACCCCTTCTCCTTAATCAATTTATTAATCCCCCACTAATTCAATAATTAACTAATTATCCACATAATTAGGAATTATCTCAAATTACTTAAAATACTACTCACTTTTAACACACTTTCCACACCTTTCTATTATGGCCATGTGATACCTTGTATGACACTAGTCCATAAATACAGGGTATTGTAGCTTGGACCGTATTTTATCTCAAAATGTCAAACTTCGACGAAAATTTATTTTTTTCGATTTGCTTACCCTCTCACCTTCACAAATTTACTCATCATTTGTTTGAAGTAGCATAATGCTTATAATCTCCAAATAATCTCATTCTCGACCTTACGTTGATTAGCTTGCGATGAAACTTTAACGTACGAAAATACGGGATGTAATATCTTATTTTTCGAGCTTCCATCAATTTACTTATGGCGTACTTTCATGTACGAAAACATGGGATGTAACATCATTCCCCCCTTTAGAACATTAGTCCTCGAATGTTGACTGATATACTTATCCTTTTCATAACCTATGGAAATTCCAAAGGCCAAGGCATTCCCCCATTTAGGTCTCTTTCTCACACCATGACTTGTGGTTGGAATCCTTTCAATCTCGTAACTCTTGCTACCTTCTGTCATGCAGCCTATACGACTTTGTCCTTATATGTGAGCCTATGCGACTCTTCCCTTCAGCTTTTAGCCAATCTTTAGGCCTCACTTTGGGAAAATATACAGAACTTGATAAGATGTCCCTTTGGGCATCTATAGGTGTACTGAAGTTTTTTGCTCGGTGCTTTATCGAACATACGAATATTGCTTTATCTTATTTCATAGACTTGGCTATCTATCCACTTGATTTTACTACAACTAGGTAGGTCATAATATACCATAACTCTTACCTTGGTTTTATTATTATCGAGGTCTGCTACCTAATTCCAGTTTACTCTCTCGCTTCTTATCATAGATGTATAAATCCAAGTCCTTCAATGCTTCCTTATTATTGTTCATCTAAAGGATTGAATCCTTATCTCCTCTCATACATTGGAGCTTTATCCATATATTGTTGATTCACCTTAACGTTGATCCATAATATACCACTAATAACTTGACCTCTTATGTAACACTGCTGCTAGGACTCAAATCTCATCGGGGACATCTGAAGTAATTAGACTGATCCACCTAGGGGAGATACTATACTTCCATAACCGTATTTTATAGCATCCCAATGTGATTCACTTATGTGGGTATTTTAATCATGTACAATTCATGAAATCATTACTCCATCGAAGGCCCAAATATCATCCTTCATCTATCTTAATTACACCTTCATCCTACTACCAGGGTAGCATTCCTCCTCTAAATGCTACTAGTCTTAGACTCATTTGAGTTCATTCAGGCAATACTGAGATTTCAATAACTTAGAGAAACCATCAGCTCTCTTATTTTCATGGGCTTAATCCTGAGGACTTATCCATTCTCATCACCTTCTCACTCGCCCTTTCTTATCCTTACTCCTATTTTCCTAAAACCTTGTCGCTTTACCATACTTCAGCTTGTGACCTACACATATTCATTTATACTACTCGCAACTTTTCTTCAAATTGCTTGCACCATAGATTTTCTTATGTTATTCTAGAACATCAAGCGAGACATCACATCGTCTCAAACTCTTCTTTTACTCTCTTAACTAGACCTCTCGATTGTTACATCCCGTAATTTAATATTAGAATTAGTCGTAGTAATCCATATGAGTTAGAAGGGATTAAGACCATTCATGAGATTATAGAGGAATTGTGACTATGTTATTGTAAGACTCCGTAAGTTTAACAACATTGAAACCGTTAGATATTATGTTAATGTGGTATTTTCTTTTAAGTGGAGTATTTTAGTAAAAGTTTTATAAGTATAATTTTGGATAGTTACCATTATTACTGTTTTTGAATATGGTAAATTATACACATAATATAAGAAATTTTATGAGATTTTTTTTATTGTAAATATAGAAATTATTTTCTCACAAGAAAAGAAGGTTATCTTTTTACCATTTTAAGAATTAAGTTTACGAGAATGTTTAGTCTTTATATGAGATTAGGAAAATTATAAGTTGAGAAAATATATGTATTTTTACATGGATGTTTTGATAAAAATAAAAGTGTAGGTATTTCTTTTATGTGGTACCACATGCCTATGATAATATGATGAATAAAGTGTATTAAAAATAAGTAGAATTTTAAATAATTTGAGATAATTTTTAATTGTGCTAGTAATTGATTAATTACCGGGTAGCGGGATATTACCTAATTAATTAATTGATTATAGGATAAGATTAGAATCCCCACCCCACCCCCACGTGGCAGCAAGTGGAGTAAGACATAGGTGACTCTTACCTTTAGACAAATCAATTAGTAGGCACCTGGATATCAACCTTTAAGACATTTACACGTGAAAAGTGAAATGATTTTGGTTTATCTCTAACTTATCTTCAAGGTTATCAAATTCATTTGTTGCAAGGGATTTCCATATTCTTTTTGTAAGTAAGACACTTACGGTGGAAAGTCTCAAACATGATTTTACAAAGTGGCTCTTGTTTCATATGACTCTTCTACAAAGTGAGATAGATTGACGTGATTTTGCTTGTCAAACAATTTCATACGAAATTATACTGCGTAATAGTAACAGAATTTTGCGATTCTAAGGGAGTACGGTATAATCTTTCTCAAGAGAATCGGCTCAGGTATGTTAAGGCTATCCCTTCTTTCTTTTGGCATGATCCATGTAATGATACGTAAACGTAATGCTATTCCATAAGTGGTTCTACTCTTAGCAGTTAAGGATGTCTATGTTATTCATTCCCGTAAATTGATATTCAAGCATGTCTAAATATGTATCTAGTTCCCTATTGAGGTATTTGATAAATATGTTAATATTAATAGTATTGTGATATACGCATCTTCATTTACCACTGAGCTATGGCCGGTTGGGCAGTTATACATCTACTACCGAGCTACGGCCGGTCGGGCAGTTACCACCGGTTGGGCAGTTATGTATTATTATTTACCACAGGTTGGGCAAATGGTGGAGCAGTAAGACAGAAGGCATATTGGCATGGACAGGGTATGAGCCTGGCAAGGGCCTTATATGGTTCACAGGGTACTAATAGGAGGAGCACTCATACTCGCAGAAATGGATGGAGAAATTTTTCCAAAGCCTATCAACTCAGATGCAGTCAAAAGATACTATGTTTAAACTATTTGCATTTCTTCTTATGACGTACCTGAACTATGCTTGACCTGATTCCCGTTTAAGAGGGGATACGTAGACAGCTCTGTGGGTTCGGTCACAATACAATAAAATTACCATTTTTCCCATAATCGGAAACTGGGGCAGAATTTTGAGGAGGACCCTCAAAATTCCGGGGCAAGCTCAGCCAACGGCACCGTATGTGGAATAGCCAGAAATTCGTCTAGATAACTGGGGCAGAATTTTGAGGACCCTCAAAATTCTATGGCAAGAAGGTCACAATGTCTCTGATAATGTCATAGTTATTGGTTCATCTAATTTATCTGATATTGCATAGTAATATCATATGCAAGCACATTTTTCGAAAACTTTATTTTTATGAAACAGCCAGATGCTACCCATTGTAACTCAAGCAGGACTTCGATACAGAGCAAAGCGAAGTAGGCAGGCGGATGCACGAACCAACCTTCCCCCGTAAAACTCACGATTGTCCTTTGGATGCAGGAACAAGAAATATTCTCAAATTCGGGCACATCTCGGAATCACTATCTTCATAACGACAAAGCTGCCAAATGCAAACATATCTCCAGCTAAGAAATACTCTGCTATCACTCATTTTCTTTTCCTGCTTAGGCTAAGCATTGCCTTTCTGTTCATAAGGCTAAGCTCTGCCTTTCCTCTTGCATAAGACTAAGCATTGTCTCAAATCTTGCATGAGGTTAAGCCCTGCCTCCTCAATTGCATAAGGCTAAGCTCTGCCTTCCCATTGTATGAGACTAAGCATTGTCTCAAATCTTGCATGAGGCTAAGCCCTGCCTCCTTAACTGTATAAGGCTAAGCTCTGCCTTTCCTTGTATAAGACTAAGCATTGTCTCAAATCTTGCATGAGGCTAAGCCCTGCCTCCTCAATTGCATAAGATTAAGCTCTGCCTTTCCATTGCATGAGACTAAGCATTGTCTCACATCTTACATGAGGTTAAGCCCTGCCTCCTCAACTGCATAAGGCTAAGCATTTCCTTCCCCTTGCATGAGACCAAGCACTGTCTCCATCTTGCATAAGGCTAAGCCCTGCCTCCTCAACTGCACAAGGCTAAGCATTGCCTTCTCATTGCATGAGACTAAGCATTGCCTCTCCTTGCATAACCACAAATGTTGCTCTGCTCCAAACCTTGCATTATTCTCTTTTCTCGGGACTAAGCTCTACTCCCGACTCTACACAGAACAAAGATCTGTCTTGTTTTATCTCAAACATCATATCTCTGCATCTCATGGGCTGATACATAGCCAATTTGTCTGAAGGCGTCATAGTCCGAAGGCATCATCCTCATAGTTGGGAGACACCATGCCATGGCCTGAGGATCTCTTAATCTTGCACATCATTATTCAAAGGCATCATGGTTCAGAGGCACCATCTTCATAGCCCGAGAACATCATTTCATAGCGTGTGAATCCTTTACCGCACAATTCATGGCCCGAGACATCATGGTCTAAGGACGTCATCCTCACCGTCCAAGGACGATCTCCATGGTCCAAAGGGAATTTGCATCATGCTTAAATTTATGCAATAATATATATATATATATATATATATATATATATATATATATATATATATATATATATATATATATATATATATAGAATTTGCATCATGCTTAAATTTATGCAATAATCTATATGTATTTGTATGCATCGTATTTTGAGTTTGCAGGTGATCCAAGAAATAATTGTTCTCTTAACTGGAGCAATCTTCGCTCCGGTTTCCATTCAACGTTCATGTCCAGCAATTATTTCAAACGTAACCAACCACCGTCTGTTACCCATTTCCATCTGATAACCATTCAAATATCCATAACCATTCCCAAATACATCCGTTTACAATCCCGATATCATCATATACGGAATATCTTATCTGTTCTTACAATAACTCTATCGGTTTCTTCTGCCGTTGGATCCAGAACTACACATGGCCGGATTCCTGTAAAAATAGGGATATGTAGGTAGCTCGGAAACTAGGGTCTGGCCTATATTTTTCAAAATCACCCCGTTCGGTCAAAATCGATCATCATTTCTTTATCCGACAACTCTTTCATCCTTCCCGGGTAAAGAGGGGCAACTGTTGATACCCGATTTTTCTCTATATATTTTTATATACAAAATACTTTCAAAATATATATATATATATATATATTATTTATTTATTTATTTATTTAAACCTTTAAAATAGCACATATGCATCATCATTTGATTTACAAGCATACACAGGTATTTTTATAATTTTTCATAATTTTTAAAGACTTTAAACCAATTTATTTCTGCATTTTTATTGTATAAATATCCAATAATTATCCTCCAAATTATTTTATGATGCTTTAATCATCTAAACTTATCATTTATATCAATATGAGGTTTAAATATTTTCAGGGCATTTCTTATAATTATATTTGCATTTTTCTAGGGCCAAATTGCATATTTTGCAATAATAGCCCACATGCATGTATAATTACATTATTTATGTAGAAAATAACTTTTTATATTTTTATAATGTTAAATAATTATTTTTAACCATTTTCATGCACAAATGATAATTTTTATATTTATTAATTACTTTTATAAATTATTTATTTATTAAACATTGGGTATTTAACATCTAGCCCTAAATTCCTTTTAATTTCGGACCTAACTACCCAATCCCAGACCAATAACCCTTGATCCCAAACCAATTAACCCAACCCCATGCCCGGTCGTGACCCGTTTCACTAACCCGACCCAGAACCCCCGACTAATCGTGGCCGTTGATCTCTGAGATCAACGGCCCACGTTATACCTTCCCCATTAACTATACCTAAACCCCTAACCCTAATCATTCTACACCACCCCGCCACCCTTTAACCCTCTCGTCTCTCATCTCTCATGAACCCTAGCCCGCCGCCTCTCCAAATCCTCCCTAATCCCGTTCCTAATGGGATTTTCTTCTCATTTACTTACCATTTCAACATATTTCTTTTATTGATTGATTCTTTATGGTATTACTTAGTACTTGCCTAAACATGGCAAGTACCCTACTCTGATACTGCCCTAATCGATCTTCATCTCTTGAATCTGGACGATATTAAGTCCAAACATGTTATTTTGCACCGTGTGAGTCCGATTTGTTCGTATCTTGCTGATTCATACTTAACCCTAAGGTTAGGGTTTACAGATTCCCTTTGATTCTAACCAAAATTGGTTCAAACTTTAATATTAAGTACTATCTCGTCTATATTCGCCTTATTATGTATGAATTTGTCTATTTCTACTGGTTTGTTTTACTTGCCCTAAATTAGGGTTTCAGATCCTTTTCATTTGAACCAAATTTGGTTTGGTTCTGTGTTTTGTGAATAATATTCATGTCTATGTTCATTTTATACAATATGTGATTATTTGCCTTTATTTTCTGCCGATTTTGTGGAGTTTACCTAAAAACTAGGGTGTCAAAATTTTTCTTCTTTATTGATTGTTTGAATTAATTATATTTCCGTATTTATGTGTTCAGTTCCTACACTATATAAACCCCTCCCCACTCCCCTTTGAAACAGTTCAAAAATCATTAAAAAGCTATAAAACTAAGGTTGTACGTTCTTCATTCTTGAATAAACTTGTTTTGTATTTTTTTATTCCTGGCCGGCTGAAAGCCAAGGCCAGAAATTGCTAAGTTCTTGCTTTATTTGGTGATACTCACAATACTGTTGGATTTCCTTCTTCCTTGCTTTATCTTAACTAGTGAGTTATCATATATCTGTCATTTCATTATGATTATTTGTTTAATGTGCTACTTCAATTAGAATATGTTATCTTAAATGCTATTACATTTGTAGTTTGAGACATGCTTAAATCTACTTTGAGTTTTGTTAGTTTGATTCTGCTTAACCTATATGTCACTGATAGCAATCTCTTGAAGTTTAAGTTTGTTATTATCTTGATCTTTGAACATGTTCTCATATCTCCTGTTATAGAATAGTTAACTAGGTATAGATGTCTTCCTTAATAGGATAACAAGTTTGTTTTTGAGTGCATCATAATGTGTCCTATTTTACTTTGTCTTTATTATATTTTGACACCCCTAGTAACTGCCCTAATTAGTTCCTAACATGTCCTGATCTGTTGCTAATTGATTTCTTCTAATGACACTAGTTTCTGCACTTAACTTAATATGGATCCCCCTTTATCATTATAAATTTGTCTTATGACTTGTCTTATTAGCATGTGATTGAGTTTATTTCCTGAAACTTGACAAAGTCTGCCTAGGTTCAAGCATGCCTGTTATTTGTGTGTATATGCTCAATTTGGATTCTGTCCTTCAGTGAAATACCTTGACTCTATTCTATTCCTTTACTATCTGGTCCTTCTGAATTCTTATTCTTAGTCGGCTGAAAGCCAAAGCAATTTAGGTTATATCCCTTGTCCTCCCTAGTGTGAGCACTGCTCAGGGTTCATATGAGACCCTCGTGAACTCTGACACACTAGGAATTGGTCCCTAGTCTTCTTTGAACTGTTCTGATCATTCTTCTCTAGTGTGAGCACTGCCTTGGGTTCTTGAAGCCCTTGGGAACTTTGACACACTAGAGATTTGGGTTATGTATGCTTATCCTTGATATATGGGTGAATCATTCACCACTGGTTATTGTGTCCCTATGAACATGGGCTTTTGGAGCTACTGTGAGTTGAAGGCATGGCATGTCCAGGTGTATTTGGGCCTGCTGCAGGCTTCCTATAGTTTTTATACTTTGTAATTCATTCATTCAATTCTGGTCTATAATAATTATTTATAATAACAATTGGGGTATTAGTAAATTGGGAAATTGGGTTTATTTTAACATTTGCATGAGAATGGGTAGAAATCCTGCCTATAGGTGTTTACTTTGCTCATTCTGCTATTGTGTTAGATAATCTGCCTATAGGTGTTTACTTTGCTCATTCTGCTATTGTATGTTAGATAACCTACCTATACATGTTTACTTTATTCAAATACATTCTGCAATTGTATGTTAGATAACCTGCCTATAGGTGTTTATTTTGCTCGAATACGCTCTGTAGATAACCTGCCTATAGGTGTTTACTTGCTCGAATAAGCTCTGTGGATAACCTGCCTATTCTGCTTTTTAGATACCATGCCTATAGGGAATAAAATAACCAAAGTTCAATTTGCATTGCATCATATTCATCATAGGGTCATTTATAAATCTGCACTTTTAGAAGTCATGCCCATAGGGTTCTTAATTGATTGCTATGCTATTGTCATAATTGTTCATTTAGTATATAAGAACTAAAACCAGCTTCAATCATCAAGGGTAGGAATCATGTCTATAGGATAATCACTATCTGTGTTAAGCACTAAAATTAGGCTTTAAAATACTGCCTCGTTGAACTCCAGTAGAAAGCATGCCTATAGGAACAACTGAGTAATTCTGAATATCTCTCGTGTTTATTACTACCAAATACTGAGTAAATCACCTAGATAGCATGTTTATAGGTTTCAACCGCTTATACTTATAATCAGTAGACAGTTGTGCAGTCGCTTAGAAATTACTTTGCATAACTACTCGCATGATTAAAATTCAGAATCATATAGAAATCATGTCTATAGGGCCTAACGACTTCAATTGTTGAAACTGTCAAAACGCCTAATTTGTTTGCGTGCATTTGCTGCCTAAGTGTGGAGGCTAACCTGAGCCCTTATTTGCTTTTACATGAGAGTCCAATTTGTTTTGTATGTTACCTAGTTTTTATCATTTTTGAGCAACCTAAGTTAAGTCTAGAACCAGCCAAAAATAGAGGTCCAAACGCCTCCTGGGCCATAGGCAAGGGACGGGTAGTGCACGCATAGGGTACGATTTAGAATTGATTAGAGCGCTTTAGGTAAATAACTTAAAGATAATAATCGGGTAGCAGGAGATGATAGTCTGTGCCCGCTGAATAATATGAGTAACATCCCCGTCTTGGGAAAGTTACGAAGTATTATTTATGTTGCACGGGGTGATCCTTTAGGCTAAAAAACTTAGGATCCCCCACTCCTATTAAAATAATTCTTTCTTTATGTTTCTCTTCTCTCTTAGACTAATTCACATGATTTAAGTTTGGCCGGGACCCACCGTTGTGGACCTTGAGAAGTGCCTAACGCCTTCTCCTCGAGGTAATTTGAGCCCTTACCTGATCTTTGGTGACGCAAACTAGTAAACCCGAGTCATTTGCAATAGGTGCCCTAACGCACCATAATCCGTTAGGTGGCAACTCTCTTTTAATAACCCTTCCTCCCTTTTTAAAAGAGTTGTCAATGTCGAAACACGATTTTGCGAGAAAAAGGGGGGGCGCGACAATAGGTATGCATATACGGTGGCACTTCAGAGATTCAGGTTGATTCTTATACGTATTTAATTAATGAAGACTTACTGTTATGTTTCTGTTTTGTCTTACATACTCAGTACATTATTCGTACTGACGTCCTTTTGTTGGGGACACTGCATTCATGCCTATAGGTATAGATAATTAGTTTGACGAGCCCTCATAGTAGATGAGATTGGCATTCAGCGAAGGATCGGTAAGATTCCACCTCATTCGGAGTGCAGTCGAGTCTATGAGTCATCGTGTCAAAGTTTTACCACAGATTTATGGGTAGGCCGGTACCCTGTCCCATTTGAAGTCGCATAATCTTATAGGCTTTGTAGACAGAGGTTCATTTTGTATAGTATGTCAGAGGCCTTGACGGCCCATATGTATTCATGTTTTAAGACAAATAATTCAGTGATACAGTGTTTTCCCACTTACGCTTGTACATTATTAGTTGTAGCCATGTTGGCCCATGATAGTTACAAAAAGAATGAGTTCAGCCAACTCGACCTATGTATGTTCTAGTTTTGGTCAAATGATCATGAGTTACAAAATGATTCGTTCGGGCCAGCACGGCACCGGGTGCCAGCCACACCTCCCCAGGTTTATGGCGTGACAAAGTGGTATCAGAGCGGGTCGTGTCCTAGGGAGTCTACAAAGCCGTTCCTAGTAGAGTCTCACTTATGGGTGTGTTGCGCGCCACATTTATAATTGAGAGGCTATAGGGCATTTAGGAAATGTTATCTTTCTTTTATTTCCAGATCATGCCATAGAGCTGAGTCGTAAGAAGTCAGTATGAAGCTTTCGCCAGATTTTGTATGCACCGGAGGTGCAAGTATTACAGTAGAGCTTTAAGGCGTAATATGGAAGGGAGTTTATGAAAGAAACAGAAGATACGATGCGAGATTAAAAGGTAAGTAAGGTAAATGTGAAGAAGATATGAATTCAAGTATAAGAGATTGTGAATAGTCGAAACTTCAGATAGATGTTGGGTTTTAGTTTAGTTTACAGAGGAGACCCTAGAGAAAAGTTTTTGTAAATCTCTAAGAATTAACATTCGAGGACGAATGTTTTAAAGGGAGAAGGATGTTACATCCCGTAGTTTAATATTAGAATTAGTCGTAGTAATCCATATGAGCTAGAAGGGATTAAGACCATTCATGAGATTATAGAGAATTTGTGACTATGTTATTGTAAGACTCTATAGTTTAACAACATTGATACTGTTAGATATTATGTTAATGTGGTATTTTCTTTTAAGTGGAGTATTTTAGTAAAAGTTTTATAAGTATAATTTTGGATAGTTACCATTATTACTGTTTTTGAATATGGCAAATTATACACATAATATAAGAAAGTTTATGATATTTTCTTTATTGTAAAGATAGAAATTATTTTCTCACAAGAAAAGAAGATTATCTTTTTACCATTTTAAGAATTAAGTGTACGAGAATCTTTAGTCTTTATATGAGATTAGGAAAATTATAAGTTGAAAACATATATGTATTTTTACATGGATGTTTTGATAAAACTAATAGTGTAGGTATTTATTTTAGGTGGTACCACATGACCATGATAGTATGATGAATAAAGTGAATTAAAAATAAGTAGAATTTTAAGTAATTTGAGATAATTCTTAATTGTGCGGGTAATTGGTTAATTACCGGGTAGCAGGATATTACCTAATTAATTAATTGATTATAGGATAAGATTAAAATCCCCACCCCACCCCCACGTGGTACCAAGTGGAGTAAGACATAGGTGACTCTTACCTTTAGACAAATCAATTAGTATTATTATTGGATATCAACCTTAAGACATTTACACGTGAAAAGTGAAATGATTTTGGTCTATCAAGGTTATCAAATTTATTTGTTGCAAGGGATTTCCATTTTTTTTTTTTAAGTAAGACACTTACGGTGGAAAGTCTCAAACACGATTTTACAAAGTGGCTCTTGTTTCATATATCTTGTTTCATATGACTCTTCTACAAAGTAAGATAGATTGACGTGATTTTGCTTGTCAAACAATTTCATACGAAATTATACTGCGTAATAGCAATGGAATTTTGTGATTCTAAGGGAGTACGGTATAATCTTTATCAAGAGAATCGACTCATGTATGTTAAGGCTATCCCTTCTTTCTTTTGGCATGATCCATGTAACGATATGTAAACGTAATGCTATTCCATAAGTGGTTCTACTCTTAGCAGTTAAGGATGTCTATGTTATTCATTCCCGTAAAGTGATATTCAAGCATGTCTAAATATGTATCTAGTTCCCTATTGGGGTATTTGATAAAGATGTTAATATTAATAGTATTGTGATATACGCATCTTCATTTACCACCGAGCTACGGTCAGTTGGGCAGTTATACATCTACCACCAAGCTACGGCCGGTCAGGCAGTTACCACCGGTTGGGCAGTTATGTATTATTATTTACCACCGGTTGGGCAGTTATGAATTTACCACCGAGCTACGGCCGGTAGGGCAGTTACTCATTTACCACCGAGCTATGGCCGGTTGGGCAGTTATGTATTATTATTTACCACTGGTTGGGCAGTTATGCATTTACCAATGTGCTATGGACGGTCGGGCAGTTAGCACTGATCAGTTAGGCAATCATGTATCATACGATATGGATAATAGTCTCAAACAGAAGCATTGTATATATGTAAGTATAATAGGTATGCATATACGATGGCACTTCAGAGATTCAGGTTGATTCTTATACGTCTTTAATTAATGTTGACTTACTGTTATGTTTCAGTTCCGCCTTACATACTCAGTACATTATTCGTACTGACGTCCTTTTGTTGGGGACGCTGCATTCATACCTGCAGGTATAGATAATCAATTTGACGAGCCCTCATAGTAGTAGACGAGATTGGCATTCAGTGAAGGATCGGTAAGATTCCACCTCATTCGGAGTGCAGCCGAGTCTATGCGTCATCGTGTCAAAGTTTTACCACAGACTTATGGGTAGGCCGGTACCCTATCCCATTTGATGTCGCATAATCTTAGAGGCTTTGTAGACAGAGGTTCATTTTGTACAGTATGTCAGAGGCCTTGACGGCCCATATGTATTTATGTTTTAAGAAAAATGATTCACTGATACAGTGTCTTCCCACTTACGCTTGTACATTATGAGTTGTGGCCATGTTGGCCCATGATAGTTACAAAAGGAATGCGTTCAGCCAACTCGACTTATGTATGTTCTAGTTTTGATCGAATGATCGTGAGTTACAGAATGATTCGCTCGGGCCAGCACGGCACCGGGTGCCAGCCATGCCTCCCCAGGTTTAGGGCGTGACATCAATACCTAGAAACCATAGGCTAAAAGATATGTCATTGATGATGGCGTTATCATTCCTGGATACTGAATCCCCGTGCTTCTAGCCTTTTATCCAAGTATGGACTATTCTCAACCTTCTACTTTTGAGTATCTCGTACGTTGTTCACCTTTACTTTCCTTACCTTAAAATCTTGCATCGTATCTTCTATCTTTTCATAACGTTCCTCCCATATAGGTATAATTCACGTCCATAACTTGAAGCTCTATTATAATACTTGCACCTCTGGTGCCTACATAATCCGGTGGGAGCTTCGTACTGACTTCTTATGAGGCTGATATTTTCCAACTAGCTTTATCGTAGGACCGTTATAGAACATGGTTGTTGTACTTTCTCTCTTATACCTCTGATATTTAAGAGTGATCCTATAATGTTCTCAATCGTGAGGTCTATAATTTTCTGGGTCTAATAATCAGACTCCTGATTTACTTTGTTGTTGTAACTCTTTAGTTTCCTCTTCTTTCTGATCAGCATTTATGTAGGCTTAAGCTATCTTCTGATCTGTGGCTCATGGCATAAATTATTACTTTAGCCTTTCATGGGCGCTATGGAATTTCCATGATACAATCTTCTGATAATTCAATCCTTTGTCTATGCCCTAGGCTCAATTCTTTCTTTTAACTTATAACGGAGTATTCTACGGCTGTATGAATATCAACATATATGGTGCATGGATATCACTCTGAAGTCTTAAGTGCATAATCCCTTTTGTTCCCTCTGAGCTTCCTTTAAACGTAAGCTATTACTTTTCCTGGTCTTTCTGCCCCTCTGTTACGTGTATACTTAGCTTATCTTAGTTCCCACGCATGCCGGAATTTTGGTGCAACTCACATGGTCTCGAATATTACTTTTGATTTTTCTTCCCATTCATTAACCACGGTAGGTGCCACTTTCTCATGGAGTGCATACAATGTTGTAGTGAGACTGATTTTACATGACCATTTCCTCTTTAGGTCACTGTGCTTAGGTTGAAGCCTTCTTCTTTATTTCCTTAACTAGTCTTTCGTTGTAGTACCTAGGGAAGACCCTCTGATTCTTGCAAGGATACGAGCTTATTACATTGTATACTCCGATGGGATTTTTGATGTTCGTACTCATATATAATTATCCGTAGTTACTTACTTCCATGCCCTTGTGCTTGTAGGGTTGCTTCTTAACTGATATTTTGACTGTCTTCCTAGTGGGACTCCCTTTTATTTTTGTAACACCCATATGGTACCTTTAACTATCCCAACTCTTATCTGAATATTTCTCAAGGATCATGATGTTATATCTGTGAGACTGAATTCCCCATGTTGGGGTTCACTACATTTATCTTGTACGATCTGCTGATTTGTCTGTATCCTCTTGTCTAGCCATAACTAGGCTCTTCCTGGATCAATTACTAACTGCTCATTGGTCCATTCTCTTATCTGTATTCCGCGTAATCCCTCTTGGGTTATTCCCTTTGTCTTAACTTATGTCTCGCACTGGCTCCTTATCTATCAATAACATCTCGGGTAGGAACCCTTACTTCCTCTCTTTGACGTCGTGTCTGCATAATGTTCTGGAATCGTAGGATATCTGTAGGATTTGAATAAGTGCAATCTCATCCCTTTCTCATTTTTATTACATTCTTCCTTTACCATTCGATAGTTACTAAAACCACTTAATTCTGACTTAATGCCACATCACTCCATATTCCCCCCTTTAGGGGAGTACTAAGAATTGGAGCTACGACGATCTACGTATAGATATTTTACCTTTTCATCTTTGGCATCTTTTCACATTATCGATGATCCTTACTCTGCCCGCGGTAATCCTTCTATACCAAGGATAACTAAATTCCTCACCCGCGAGGGTGACACTTAGTGTAACTGGAACATACACTCCCTTAAGCTTAACTTTGATCACCTTGCTTGCTTTAGGGAAGCGTCTTCCTGAATGACCTTTAAAGGGTATTCTTTTGTCCTCTATTCTATTATCGCCGGGACGCAGTCTCTGAAATTCTCATGATGTCGATTATTACTCAGTCCCTAGTTCATTTTTAGTTTATCTTATTCATCAGTCCATGCTGATTTCTTATTACTCTAGGGTCTAATTTTTCCTTTTGGTAATTACATTGGAGTCACGAACTTATTTCTCGAAATGAGGATATGACTTTATGGACAATACTATTTTGTTGTCTCAAGGACTGTCGCCTCTCGTCTTTTCCTTCACTTAAGTATAGACTCTGTAATACTGTCATCTTTTTGATCTACCGTTGCCATCCATGTATCACATCTTACTCATAATGTTTCATTAACTCTCTTCTTATTTCCCGCTAACATTTATGTCTATTACATTATTCAGAAAACTTCAACAAGACACCCTTTTGCTTTTAGCTCCCCTTTGCTCTGCATCCAATGGCTCTTCGGGTTGCTTAACATTCTCGCTCTACTAGGGACGCGAGTCACACTAAGGTAATATTTATCCCTTCTAGGCTTTCAGTGCCTATCTTCTAAATTTTTTTGATCATGCTAGTATTCACATCTAATTGTAATATTCTAGAGTGCACCATCTGGGTACCTCACAAGGAGATATATTAGAATCTTTGTAATATCCTTCGAACATGTCAACTAACACAAACAATCCATTTACCATTTTGGGTCACTCTAATCCCAGTCAGATCCCGATATCCCATCCTTTTCTTAAACTACACCTGTTAGCCCCAATAAGGTATAACTAAGATGGGTGTGGCCAATTATACATACCTTTGTTATTGTTGAAGGTAACTCAAATTGCATATATCTCCCTTCCTGAATGGTAAATAATGAAAATCTTCACTAGCTGGGTACCTTGTACCCTTTTTCATCTTGCTTCTTTTACTTGCTGAAACTTGTATCTACTTTCTGATACTCTTATTCCTTTTTACCGTAAGAGTGGATAGACATTCTTGCCTTAGGGATCCTTATCAAGAAGTTTACACATCTTAGTACACACATGATCTATTGAATACCTCATATTTATCCATCATAAGCATGATGAAAAAATTGAGTTCCTCTGACTCAAATCTTCCACAACTATATCTCTTACAAACCGTCTTTCTGGATGTAGGCATCGTCGTATTATGAATAAGATAGAGTTTAGGAAATCGAGTTCTTACAACTGAGCTCTACCACACGATCTAGAGTAAGAAGAAAGAGTGACTGTCCTAAATGCCATGTAGCCTCCTGCTTATATGTGTGGTGCACAACACACCCATAAATAAGACTCTACTAGACACGGCTTGTAGACTCCCTAGGACAGAATTGCTCTGATACCACTTTTATCACGACCCAAACCGATGGGCCGCGATGGGAACCTAGGACCTTACTCAACCGAGTACCAACATAACGTATCTTTTCGTATCACACTATCATAGATAACTGAGCCGGAGAGGATGCCATGAGATAGGTAGAATACAATATGTAATACAAACTTATACATAAGACATATGGGCCTTTAAGACCAGAATAACCACTCGTACACTGAACATAGGCCGACAAGGCCATACAATCTTTTACGTACATGACATCTGTCTACAAGCCTCTAAGAATACATAATTGTCATAAAGGTTGGGACAGAGCCCCGCGATACCAAACAATACACATCTAAATCGTACTGACCAAACAAGCAACTCTGGAGAAAATGGAGTGCACCAACATCTTCCGCTGAGCTAATCGCCTACTTGGAGGACTCTCGACCTGTCTATCAAGACCTGCGGGCATGAAACGCAGCGTCTCCAAGCAAAGGAATGTCAGTACAAATAATGTACCGAGTACGTAAGGAATAAAAATCAGTAAATAATAGACATGAGAGAAATATGGAGTAAAAGACTCAACATGTAAGTCTGAATAACTCTGTGAATCATTAATATTTATAATGCCATGCATATGCATATAAATGTCATACCATGCATAGGTATATGCATTCATAACATCATCAAGCCTCTAAGGGCATCCCATCATATCATTTCAGCCACTGTGGGCAAATCATCAATGTATACCAGTTGATCAGGTGGTGGTGCGTATATAACGCCATAACCTTTCCCATATCCCATATACATACATACATTATACATAACTTTTCCCATATACATATATATACATATATATACGCGTATATAACGCCATCTGGTCATGGGTCAATGTGCATGTATAAATGCATGAAATGCATATGAAATACGTTAATAAAATCTCTTGGTACGTCATAAGACCATTATGCCTCTGATTAATATCATGAAATAAACTTTACCAACTTACATATTTTTGAGACCCATGAACAGATGATAAAATAATATGACACATGGGGAATTAAGAACATAAGCATCTCTAATATTTCTATGAATAGAGTCATTTATGGAAATTGTACATTTGCTCGTTTCGTTCGTGTCGTATAGATCATGCCAAAAAGAAAGAAGTGATAGCGTTAACATACCTGAGTCGATTCTCTTGACAATTCCTCTAACACACGTTAACTTCGACAAAAAACGTGACGACGAGATCGGAGTAGAGAAAAGTTTGTTGCTTAAAATACTAAGAATTCTCGTTTGATTCCTTGGAGATGCTGTGAAATCTTGTATGAACAATTGAAGATCCGTACTTAGCATTTGCTATATGACTTGCATTTGAAACTTAGGTTTTGTAACATACAAACATTTCTATTTTGAATGCATATCATAATGGAATTGCGACTTGTGTCTTTTAATAATGGGCATGACTCACATTTTATGTGTCTATCCATTATTAAATGGAAATGACTCACTTTCTTTAAGAATTGCCACATAACGTAGTCACTTTTGAGTCATAATTCTTTGATTCTTTAGCTGCCATGTTACTACACTTTAAACTTATCCAAATTTTCACCCCTTCTCCTTAATTAGTTTATTAATCCCCCACTAATTCAATAATTAACCAATTATCCACATAATTAGAAATTATCTCAAATTACTTAAAATACTACTCACTTTTAACACACTTTGCACACCTTTCTATTATAGTCATGTGGTACCTTGTATGACACTAGTCCATAAATACGGGGTATTGTAGCTTGGACCGTATTTTATCTCAAAATGTCAAACGTCGGCGAAAATTCATTTTCTTCGATTTGCTTACCCTCTCAACTTCAGTAATTTACTCATCACTTGTTTGAAGTAAGATAATGCTTATAATCTCTAAATAATCTCATTCCCGACCTTACGTTGATTAGCTTACGGCGAAACTTTAACGTACGAAAATGCGGGACATAATATCTCATTTTTCGAGCTTCCATCAATGTATTTATGGCGTACTTTCACGTACGAAAACATGGGGTGTAACAAAAACCCCAAAGTTCGCCCAAGAAAAATGGGGTAAAATGAACCCCGAATGAGTATATAGCATTTCTGCGCCATAAGTGGCGTGGGGACGCTTCCTGTGGTACTGGTTCTAGTACTTGAAATAAATCCCAGTGCCATGGATAGCGCCCCACGCTACCCTAGGCGTTGGCGATGGGAAATCATTTCTATCTTGCCCGAAAATGGGCATAACTCTAAATGTAATGACTCGACTTGTCATTTTGAGTAATTACTCTCCTTTCTACTATTTGAAGTCTTGAATAGCTTCATATGATATATTATGACGTGTGTGAATCATTGGTTTTGATTTTAAGGTGTTTCGGAATTAGTTCGGAAGAATGAATTTCATATTGGAAGCTTAAATAAAAAGGGTTGACCGGAGTTTGAATTTTGTGCAAACGACTCCGGAATGGAGTTTTAATGGTTCCAATAGCTCCGTATGGTGATTTTTGACTTAGGAGTATGTCCGGATAATTATTTGGAAATCCGTAGTTAAATTTAGCTTGAAATGACGAAAAAGGAAATTTAAAATTTGGAAGTTTGACCGGGGAGTTGACTTTCTGCTATCGAGGTCGAACTCATATTCTGCAAATTTTAATAGATTTTTTATGTCATTTATGACTTGTACGCAAAATTTGAGTTCACTCCGGATTGATTTGATATGTTTCGGTGCGAGGTTTGAAAGTTGAAAGATTTAAAGTTCATTAATCTTGAATTGGGGTATGATTCATGGTTTTAGCATTATTTGATGTGATTTGCAGCATCTAATAAGTTCGTATGATGATTTAGATCTTGTTAGTATATTTGGTTGAGGTCCCGAGGGCCTCGGGTGGATTTCGGATGGTTAACGGAATTTAAGCTGGATATTCCTAGAATGTTCGACATCGATTCTTCAAGAATACATGGTATACCATTACAAAAATGAGCTCCAAATTCAGTTTTTATTGGAGCATTAGATCCGTATTGAAATTATGGACCCATAGCAAAAACGATCGTCAAATTCGGACATCGTATGAGAGAGTTATGCCCATTTTCGTGTCGGGAACGATTTTCTATCTCCGTCAGCGCCCAAGGTAGCGTAGGGCACTATCCCTGGTGCTGGTACTGCTGGAGGTACTGGAAAGGGCGCCACGGGTAGCACCCCATGTTACCTGTGGCGCCACAGACGTAAACACCCCATAAAACGGGGAGTTTTGCCATTTTTACTCATTTTTGAGTTTGGGGAGCTCAATTTATGCGATGTTTGGGCGATTTTCAGAGGAAAACATTGGGGTAAGTATTCCTTATCCTATATTGATTATATTTCATGATTATATATTCATTTACATCATGAATACGTGAGTTTATGGAAGAAAAATCAGATTTTTATAAAATCTTTCAAAAATATAAAATGAAGATGTGAAGGTCAATCCGATGTCGGAATTTGATAACTTTTATATGGTTGGACTCGTATCGGTACGGGTGTTCGGATTTTGTGAGTTTTTCCAGGATTCGAGATGTGGGTCCCACTATTGAATTTTGAATTAATTTTGGATTTTTATTGTGAAATTTAGCATTTTCATATGGAATTGATTCCTATACCTCGTGTTGATTGTATCGAATTATTTTGACTAAGATTTGAGGCGTTCGAAGGCCGATTCACGAGGAAAAGGTTTATTTGAATAAAGAATTTTCTCGGATTGAGGTAACTAACTCTTCTAATCTTGGAGCTGAGGGTATAAACCCATACGTGTTATGTGTTTGGTTTTGAGGTGACGCACATGGTAGGTGACAGGCGTGTGGGCGTACACCGTTGGAATTGTGACTTGGTCAAATTCCATGGAACTGTGTAATCGAATAATTTGTTGTTATCTGTACATTCTCCATGTAGTAGAGAAATTGAACCACAAATCATGTTTAGATTATGTGTTAGTACTGTAGGGACCCACAGAGGTCGTGTACATGTTGAATTTTCTGCTAAATTATTGTTTTGTACTCAAACACAATTTACTTGTTATTTTATCTCAGTCTCTATTATTCATTATTGATGGATCATATCATTGTTGTTTGGGCTGATTTTTCATGATTATTGAGAGCCCGAGAGACTGGAGAGATTTATGACTGAGCGAGGCCAATTGCCTGATTGTGAGATATTATATTATACCACGTGAGTTGTCCTTGTATCATGTGAGTTGTCCGTGCAGCATGTGAGTTATCCGTGCGGATCCAGATATTATATTATAGCATGTGAGTTATCCGTGCAGCACGTGAGTTGTCCGTGCGGATCCAGATATTGATACTATAGCACTTGAGTTATCCATGCAGTACGTGAGTTGTCTATGTGGATTATAGCGCTTGGGCTGAAGGAGCCCCTCCGAAGTCTGTACACACCCCGCAGGTACCTACTGAGTGCGAGTGCTGAGTGCCGAGCGATTGGGAAGATTGAGTGACTGGGAGGACTGAGTGAAATTATACTCTAAGAGTATGCATATGGTTTTATCACTGAGTTGCATCGCATTGACATGCATACTTGACATACAGGCATAGAGATGTATTTTCCTCATGTTGTACGGTATCATATCATTCATGAATTCTCACACGTATTGGCATATGGGCATAGTGGAAAGAAAATGAAACATCTTATTTATTGTTGAAAGAAATTTTGGAAAAATTACTGTTTTCAAACTTACTCATATTTTTGGCAACTTCGGTAAAAGACTTGAGTTTTCACTGATACACTTGAAAGGCAAAGCTATTTTCAGAAATCATGATTAATCTGAGCATTTTATCTCTGAGTTACTTCTTTTATTACTTGCTTTATGTTGTTATGGACTGTTGTTGGCTATTGGTATTGGACCCGACCTTTGTTCCAGCTCGTCACTACTTTCAACCTAAGATTATGTTTGTTACTTATTGAGTACATGGGGTCGGTTGTACTCATACTACACTTTTTCACCTTGCGTGCAGATATTGAATGTTGATGTTGTTATGATCAACAGGAGATGGATTTGAAGACGTACCTGCGTTTTGGTCGTAGTTGCCTCTTGTTCATGGTAGCCTTAAATTTATAAAAATATGTTTATGTACGTTTCGAACAGATGATGTATTTATTTCATATCAGCTTTGTAAATTCTAATCGTAGAAGCTCATGATTTGTACTACCAGTCCTTGGAATTTTTTTGTATAAAAGCGGTGTATTATCATTTCTTATCTTAATAAATCTCATTAAGTTGGACAGGGGTTAATTGTCTTACCTGACGGGTTGGGTTAGGTGCCATCACGACTAGGTGAATTTTGGGTCGTGACAAGTTATATGAAGTTTTTTTGTCATGTTAAATCCCCCATTTACTGAATTCACACTTACATGTATTATTTGGAATTAACTGCTACATTTTCTACCCTTATTGTCGATTAAGCTCTTATGTGCATTAACTTTTCATTGCCATGTTATCCTTTCCGTAATTGCTTATCCTTAATTGAAGTTATTATTATCTTTTTCCTAATTGCTTTTCGTTAATTGAATTTGTTGTATCTCTTCCGTAATTGCTCAACCTTAAATGTAGTTTTCTTAACCCTTTTCATTATTGACTTATCCTTATTTTGAATCATTGATTCATGTTATCTCTCTTATCGTAAAATTGTACTTTTATGGAATCATTGACACACATTATCTCTACCTTGTTGAGCTATTCTTATGGAGACCATTATTCCCTATTGTGCTTTTCTTTGTGAGCTCGTTCTACCGTTTCTTCGTATTTTGAAGTTCCTAATTTGATTTACTTGTCGTATCCTCATGTGTTTTTATTGTTGTTACTGTTGTATTCAGTGTTGTTGAGCCGAGGGCTATACGTGGTTGTGATATTGAAACTTTTTTGAGGAAATTTTATGGCATATGGGCACATATTGTGAAAGTCATTTTGTTGAGTTGTTATGTTTTGGCACACATGTTATTGCTGAGAGGATTGTTCGGGTGTTTGCACGAGGTTTCTGTCGTGTTGTTGTTATGGTGTTTGCACGAGGTTTATGACGTGTTGTTATTATTATTGATACGCATGTAGTGGTATAAGGTTTGGGTGTTGAAACGCATGCGGTGAGATAAGGTGGGCTTGATACACGTGGCTAGTAGGGGAACTACTAGAAGCCATGCGGTGTGATAAGGTGGGCTAAAATGCGGGATGCTATTTCAGGAAAATAATTTTCAAAACTAAATGTAAAGGCTCCCGTGGTGATATAAGGAAAGATTATGATTCATTTTATGATTTGAGACTACGAGGCGGGTACCTTGGTAGTGACTCTTCTTGACATTTCCACATTCTTTTGTACTTGTCTTTAATTGTTGTTTCCCTTAGCATACTATTAATTGTATTTCTCCGTGTTGCATTGTTGCTTAGTTCTGTGTAGTTAATGTTGTTGTACTATTCGTTGTTTCAATTTTATTGTTTTTTTTTATTAAACTGTATATTTTGTGGTGATCGTTTCTTATGTGCCATTCATTGTCTCTACTCTTACTTGTTGACTTGAATTTTGGTAGAACACTTGCACAAGCATACATGTAAATAAGCATAGGCGGTACCTCGTGTAGTTAATCTTGTTGTACTATTCGTTGTTTCACTTCATTGTTGTCTTTATTACACTGTATATTTTGTGATGATCATTTCTTATGTGCCATTCATTGTCTCTACTATTACTTGTTGACTTGAATTTTGGTAGAACACTTGCACAAGAATACACGTAAATAAATCACCTATATCGGTCTAAGAAGATCAATCTTGTTGTTTTGACCATTTACATGTACTCCCGTGTACTTGCCTTATGTGTGAGAGTTATCCTGTTGGCACGTGAGCTGTCTGTGTAGTCATTAGTCATTATTATTATTATTGGATATAAGATATTGTCATAATTTGGCACGCGAGTCGTCCGTGATGTTATGAATTGTAATATGGGTACAAGATGCCAACTAATTAGGGTTCACGAGTTGGGACCCGTGATTTGTGATTTTGAGGTTTAGTACCTCGTGGAAATTCTTGGATAAACCTGGTGTGAAAGCAGTCGTTCCTATTGAGTTGTTACTTATTTTCCTTTATTTGGTTTCACATGATTTGAATTGTGTTCAGCTCACTTTACATTGTTATTTCCTGTTTGTTCCCTGTTGTTGATTGTTGCTTTTAGCTTCCTATTACAAGTATTGAATTATTATTGTCATTATGCCTAGCTTTATAGATACATTGCTCCATGTTAGTTCTACATTTATACTTGTTCAGGTTATTTAGTCTAGTGGGTGTCTTGATTGTTCCTCATCACTACTCCACCGAGGTTAGTCTTGATACTTACTGGGTACCGTTGTGGTGTACTCATACTATGCTTTTGTATATTTTTTGTGCAGATCCAGGTGCCTCGGATATTGTTGGTTATTAGCTAGCTGGTCGAGCATTGCTGTGGAGACTCAAGGTAAACCTGTCGACGCGTTCGCAGGCCTCGAAGTCACCTTCTGATATTGTACTTGTACTATTTAATTTCTATTCTGAACATTTGTATTTAGGGATTTTTCTAATAAACTCAGTAGAGTTTATGACTTATACTACGGTTTTGGGATGTTATTTCATGTTGTAAATGTTGAGTTCATTTAGATATATTCGATTTCTGCTCAATATTTCTATTGGTTAATTTCCATCAATTTATTCAGTAAGTGTCAGGCTTACCTAGTCGTAGAGACTAGGTGCCATCACGACATCCTAAAGGGGGAAACTGGGGTCGTGCCATGGGTCGACCATGGATACATCCCATGAGAGTCGTCCCTTCAAGCTTATACCAAGTGATTAAATTCCAACACCATGAAGAATATTCAGAATACATGGAGAACAACGCACATCCAGGAATGCTACCACATTGCCTTAGACAGCACGACCAGCTAATAGAGAAAAGATAAAGAAAAAGAGGAATAGCAATCAACAGGGTTGAGGTCAGAGCAAGATGAGACAGAAGGCGTCATCAAGGATCCCGACACAGTCTAAGACGCAGGATCGACCATAGAAGACCTCAACCTCATTCAATTAGACCTCAACCTCAATGATCATAGCAAGAAGGCTGATATCGACTACAAACTTTGGGAACCAGGTAAATTCCATAAATTCTTAACAGCTAATGCAGATTTATTTGCTTTTAGACATGCATATATGTCGGGTATCCCAAAGGAAATTGCCACGCACAAATTAAACGTCAACCCATTCCACCCCTCAGTGAGACATGTCAGGCGTAAATTCAACCCCGCTATCAACGATGTAGTCCGTGAGGAGGTGGAAAACTATTAGAAAATGATTCCATCAGGGAGTCGAAGTATCCCAAGTGGGTCTCCAACGTAGTGATGGTCAAAAATAAAACTGGAAAACGGCGGATGTGCGTGGATTTCATAGATTTGAACAAAGCATGTCCGAAGGATTCATTCCCATTACCTCACATCGACCAACTCATTGACGCAACGACCGGGCATGAGCTACTAAGTTTCTTGGACGCTTACTCGGGTTATAATCAGATCCTCATGGAAGAAGAAGATCAAGAAAAGACCACGTTCATCACTAACCAAGGAACGTATTACTACAGGGTCATGCCTTTTGGACTAAAAAACGTAGGGGCTACTTATCAAAGATTGGTAACAAGGATGTTCAAAGACTAGCTCGACAAAATAATAGAGGTATACATAGAAGACATGTTGGTCAAGTCCAAAAGGGGCGAATATCACATCGATCATTTTAAAGAAACTTTCGACATACTCAGACGGTACGAAATGAAGCTGAACCCAGAGAAATGCACGTTCAATGTAGCCTCGAGAAAGTTCTTGGGTTTTTTGGTATCGCAACGAGGGATCGAGGTCAAACCAGACCAAATCAAAGCCATTAGGGGATACCAGAACTCTTAACCACAAAAAAATAAGTCCAAAGCTTGACTGGTCATATCGTCGCCCTATCAAGTTTCATCTCGCGGTCGTCGAATAGGTGCCATAAATTCTTTGGCGTTCTTAAGAAAGATAACGACCTCGAATGTACTTCTGAGTGCTTTCAGGCTCTGCGAGAACTAAAGGCACTCCTATCATTATCACCCTTGCTTTCAAAACCCGAACCAGGGGAGCAACTCCTCATTTATCTAGCCGTATCTGAGGTAGCAGTAAGCGCAGTCTTAATCCTCAAAAACAAAGGTACGTAATCCCCCATCTATTACATTAGCAAAACACTCGTCGACGCCAAGACGAGGTTCCCACACCTCAAAAGATTGGCTCTGGTCTTGGTCGTAGCTTCATGGAAGCTTAGACCCTATTTCCAATGTCACTCCATCTCGGTCGTCACAACTTTTCCCCTAAGGAGCATTTTGCATAAACCCGAGCTATCGGGAAGGCTGGCCAAATGGGCCATTGAGCTAAGTGAGCACGATATCACATACCAGTTGCGAACAACGATAAAGTCACAAGCGCTCGCCGACTTCAGTGCAAAAATAATGCCTGAAGTCGAAAGGAAAGCCGTCCAAACTTCTCTCCAAACACAAGTCCTCTGGGTCCTATACACTGATGGCACATCCAACGCATCAGGGTCTGGACTGGGACTCGTACTCGAGGTCCCAACAGGTGAAGTAATTTGCCAGTCCATAAGGTGCCCTGATATGACTAACAATGAGGCCGAGTATGAGGCCGTAATTACAGGACTAAGGTTATCAGTCAAATATGGGGTGAAATGGTTGAAACTCCGTTGTGACTCCATAGTCAACTAAGTCATAGGGACTTTTCAAATCAAGGAACAAAGATTGCAAAAATACCAGACCGAAATCCGTAAGCTATTGCCTCAGTTCGACGAAATCCAACTCGATCAAATCCTACGAGCACAGAATGCCGAAGTAGATGGCCTCGCAAAACTAACTGCATCTACCAAAAGCATCACGAACGGAGATAAAAACGTAGTCCACCTCCTCAACCCATCACTGGACCAAGTCGAGGTAAGAACCATAAACTTAACTTGGGATTGGCGCAATCGTATTATCACATATTTGTAGGACGACACACTCCTAAGCGACAAAAGAAGGCCAAAAAACTAAGAATGAAAGCGGCCAGATACAATCTCCTTCATAGCGACCTGTACAAGAGGACTTATGACGGCCCTCTGACGAAGTGCTTGGGCCCGAACCAAACCCATCGCGTTCTCAAAGAAGTCCACGAAGGCCATTGCAGAGCTCACTTCGGCAATCGAGCACTGGTCAGATGCCTCATACGGGCGGGATACTACTGGCCCACAATGAAAAAGGATGTCGCAGACTTTGTGAGGAAATGCGAACAATGCCAAAAGTATGCCCCGATGATTCACCAAGCGGGCGAGCACCTCCACTCGGTCACCTCCCTTTGGTCGTTCATCAAATGGGGAATAGACATCGTGGGCCCCTCCCAGCAGGGATAGGTAATGTACGGTTCCTTTTGGTTTTAACTGACTATTTCTCTAAATGGGTGGAAGCAGGAGCATTCGCCCAAATAAGGGAACAGGAGGTAATCAACTTTATATAGAGAAACATCATATGACGATTCGGCATACCCAAGGAAATTAGTTATGACAACGGACCCAGCTCACAAGAAAGAAAACCGCTGAGTTCTTCGAAAAATGTCATATCAAGAGGATACTCTCAACCCCATACCATCTAGCGAGTAACTGCCAAGCAGGATCCTCCAATAAGTCTGTACTAAACATCATGAAGATAAAGCTCGAAGACACTAAGGGACTATGACCGGAAATGTTACTAGGAGTACTATAGGCCTATCGAACAACTCCAAAGACGAGCACATGAGAGACTCCCTATTCTTTCGTCTATGGGAATGAGGCAGTAATACTGGTCGAGGTCAGAGAATTCGGCCTAAGGTACTCCCATGAAAGCGGCGCGAGTAACGACGAGAGCAAAAGGCAAGAACTCGATGAAATAGATGAATAGAGAGACATGGCCTACATAAGAATGGTCGCCCAAAAACAACAAGCAGAACGTTATTTCAACAAGAAAGCAAAGGTACGGCTGCTTAAAGTCGGGGACTATGTACTGAAAGCCAAAACTCAAGCGAGCAAAGATCCCCGAGAAGGCAAGCTGGAACAAACTGGGACGGACCGTACAAAATCACAGCAAAATCGAACAAGGGTTCATTCCAACTAGAGATAATGGAAGGAAAACTACTACCAAACAAATGGAATATCAGCCACCTGAAATACTTCAACTTCTGAGAGAAAGGGTATCCCTTAAGTCATACTCTTTTTTTCCTCACTTGAGTTTTGTCGCATTTGGGTTTTATCAATGAGGGTTTTAACGAGGAGACTAAGGAAACGCTTTGAGTCGGATTCGCGAAGGTAGGGTCGTGGTTACTATTTCATTGCTTGACCTCTCAATACTCTCTAGGTCAATCAATGAAAGGACTAGATAGACTAGGACTGGGACTGGAACACCAGTCAATACCGAAGAATCTGTAAATTTCTCCAAGTATGTAACCAAAGAAACAATATCAAAGTAATAAAAAATCTTACGCTTATTAGCACACCTTTTTTGCATTAAGGTTATGTTCGATTACGCTCGAACAAACACCCACCGGCCCTCGGCCACAATTTAATAAAAGGTTATGTTCGACCCCGCTCGAACAAATACCTACCATCCCTCGGCCACGATTTAACGAAATATTATGTTCAACCCCGTTTGTACAAAATCCTACCGGCCTTCGGGCGCGATCTAATGAGAGGTTATGTTCGACCTCGCTCGAACAAACACCTATCGGCCCTCGTCCATGATTTAATGAAAGGTTATGTTAAACCTTGCTCAAACAAACACCTCCTGGCCCTCTGCTACAATTTAAAGAGAGGTTATATTCGACCTCGCTCGAACAAACACCTATCGGCCCTCGTCCGCGATCGAATAAGAGGTTATGTTCGATCCTGCTCAAACAAATACCTACCGGCACTCAGCTGCAATTTAAAAAAAGGTTATGTTTGACCCTGCTTGAACAAATACCTACTGGCCCTCGACCGCGATCTAATGAGAGATTATATTTGATCCCGCTCGAACAAACACCCACCGGCCCTCGGGCACATTTTAATGAAAGGTTATGTTCGACCCCGATCGAACAAACACCTCTTAGCCCTAGGCTGTGATCTAACGAAAGGTTATGTTTGACCTCACTCGAAAATGCACCTACCGGCCCTCGGCCGCATCTAACGAAAGGTCATGTTCTACCTCGCTCGAACAAACGCCTATCGGCCCTCGTCATCGCTACCTTCGCCTTCAGGATATGCAGCTTCATACCAGACATTCTCCTCGAGCCGTTCTACACCCTTATCCCCCTCGTCCTCACTGGCCTTAGTCGTAGCGGGATCATACCCACAAGTGACTCGAGCTTCACGAGCCTTAACACGAGCATTTTTTAGGGCAGCCTCAAAAACGGATCTCGCCACATGCAAATCTCGAAATACATCTAAGTGAGCCTTGGCATGAATCCACTCCTCATACAACTCCCGAGGAACATCAGGAAAATCTGAAGTATGGGAAGAGGATGGCTGCACTAGTAATCAGGCCTTCTCGGCCTCAAGAGCAACAACTAGATCGTAACGGCCAGAAGTCTCTTTCTCCAGCTCTCCAATCATCTCATCGAGTCGCTCTTCTTTAAGCTTTGCCATTTCTAAGTCATTTGCCCACTCGGAACGGAGAGTCCAGATCACCACCTCAAGAGACTCTACCTTCCTCAAAGCCTCCAACCGAGCGGACTCCGCCTTCTCTAGATCCTCTGCCTTCTCGGCGACCTCGCCACTTAGAGTCTCTGCCCTGAATTGACAGTCCTCAAGCTGGGCACGCAACAAAATCTCCTAAGCTTGGAGATTGCTGCACTGGGCTTCAACCCCTTGTTGAGCTCAAGCTCTTCCTCTTTGATCCTTAACGTCACCTCCAGGACGCTGCATTTCCCCACCATCCGCACCAGCTCTTCTTCCCTGGCCTTCAAGTACTCCCTCAGTCGGCACACATCACCGCCCTCACGAAGCTGACACCGAAGCTCCCAGTACTTCTCAAGGACTCTGAAGTACTTGTCGTTCCACTTCACATAGATATATTTATGCCTATTCTCCCCTATGAGCACTCTCAATTTCTAAGACGACTGTATACAAAATGAACACAAAAAGTTAGACTGTAAAAGAATAAAACCAAAAGAAAATAGCTAACAGTGAATGTACTTACCTGAAGGGTGAGGCCGGCAATGTTATTCAACAGGTTGTTGTCATTCATATCCTTGAGGGTCGTACCCTTAACTTCAAAACTAAGAGAGATAAGGGAAGGGATAATCTGCTCGATATTCACAAGAAGATTACTGTCCATCAGGATCGTAATAGTCCTTGAACCCCCCTCCAACCTCACTTCAAGCTGAGTAAGCCCCTCGTCGGTCATCCTCATCTCATCTACATCCATGTTGGAATCAAATCCAATATCCTCCTCTCCAACAGCCTTATTCTTATCATCAGTCGAAAGAGGTACATCCACCGCAACACCGGAAGATGAGGCCTCTTCGTGTCTTGGAAGAACAGGGTAGCCACGGTCCATCACGCCTTTGACCGTAGCTCCCTCGGGTCGTATGTCCGTATCCACAAAACAAATAGTCTTTGTACTAGCCTCTCGGCTCTCCCTGATATGCATTGTGGCCGTCTCCCGAAGGACAAAGCCTCAGTCTCCCACATCGGTGGTCGCCGACATCCACGACCCTCCTCTTACGAGGCATCAAATCCCTATCACCAGGAAAAGTCTCATCATCCTCATCAATAAGACGGTACAAGGAAGAAGTAGAGGTTTCCGCAGCCAAAGTCTACACGATACAAGAAGGGATAGATTCAGACGTAGCCACTGGAGGGACTGGGACACGAACAGAATCAACCGTATTCGAAGAAGGGGCGGGAGCCAAGGAAGTAGTAGCTTTTTTTTTTTGGAATGACGGTGTGGGAGCTTTTGACCTCCTCGAAGATCCCCTGGTCGAAGCTACGAAAACACAAGGAAAGGGGAAAGTCCGCAAAGGTAAAATAAGAAAAGAAGAGAGAATGAAAACACCATGATAGAAATAACTTACCAGTTGAAGGGAGAGCAGGACCAAACTTCTTGAAGAAACCTGACCACTCACGAATCCCTACGATGTGAGGGAGGTGCCGACCAACCCAATCAGAAATATGTTCGACCAAAGGATGAGGCGAGGTTTTATCTGCACGAGAAAATGATAAGAGGTCAAAGACCATAACCGAGCACGGGAGATAAATTAGATACCTACAAACAAGGAAATTAGGTACTTACGAGTACAATTCCAAGCCTCAGTAAAACCGTCAACATTGGCCACCACGTCCTTGGTTCTGACGAAGAAGAAGTTGAACCAAAATTGGCGGTTGGCTTTGTCATCCATATTCACAACCAAGAACTTACCTCCTCGATGGTGAAGATTCAACATCATCCCCATATAAAGCTAGGGGCGAACAGATGTATTAAATGTCGAAGTGTGAGTTCGACTTCGGCTAGCTCGGCTGTCACGGCCCGACTTGTCGTTTTAAAATTTTACGCCTTGTTTAGTGACTTAAGGTCTCGAGCAGCTTCGCAATATATATTATGACCCGTGGGTGTGGTTGAGTTTGATTTACTGAAGATTCAGAATTAAATTAAAAGAACAATCCTTAATTTGAAGCTTAAATGGAAAGAGTTGACCAAAGAGTTGACTTTTGAGCAAACAACACCGGAATGGAATTTTGATGATGTCAATAGCTTCTTATGGTGATTTTGGACTTAGGAGCGTGTCCAGAAAATTTTTTGGAGGTCCGTAGTGGAATTAAGCTTGAAATGCCGAAAGTTGAATTTTTGGGAAGTTTGACCGGAGGTTGACTTTTTGATATCGAGGTCGGAATCCGATTCTAGAAATTTGAATAGGTCTGCTATGTCATTTATGACTTGTGTGCAAAATTTGAAGTCATTCCGAATTGATTTGATGTGTTTCAGCACAAGATATATAATTTGAAAATTCAAAGTTCATAGATTTTGATTTGAGGTGCGATTCGTCATTTTGATGTTGTCTGATGTGATTTAAGAATTTGACTAAGTTCGTATGATATTTTAGGACTTGATGGTATATTTGATTGAGGTCTCGGGTGAGTTCAGATGCCTAACAGATCGAGTTTGGATTTGGAGGAGGAGCTGAAGCAGCTGGGCATCTGGTATGATCGCACCTGCACGAAAAAGGGCCGCAGGTCCGAGCTCGCAGATGCGAGGAATTAGTCGCGAAAGCAGAAAATGCATGGGATGGCCAGGCACCGCGGGTGCGAAAAATCTTTCTGCGGGTGTGAAGTCGCGGGTGCGAAGAATTTTACCGTAGGTGCGAAGCCGCAGGTGCGAAGAAATTATCGCGGGTGCGAAAACCCCTGTGCAACACAAAAATAGAGGGGTTCCGAGCTTTTGCCATTTTTGGGCATTTCAAGCTCGGGTTGGGTGATGTTTGAGCAAGGTTTTCACGGGAAAACTTGAGGTAAGTCCCTTGTGATCATTTCTACTCTATAATATTAAATTATCATCGAATAATCAGATTAGATTATATATTTTTGAGGTGTAAATCGGGGGTTTGAACTTAGGGATTTGAAAACGAAAATTTAAGATTTGGAGGTCGAGTTGTTATTGGAATTCGATAAAATTGGTATGGTTGAACTCGTATCGGAATGGGTGTTCTGATTTCATGAAAATTTTATCGGGTTCCGAGGAGCGGGTCCTGCTTTTTCTTTTCTTTTTTAAAGCAACTATACCACTAGGCAGTACTTGCCTAGTGGTTAATATATAAATAAAATCCCAAAATGGGTCCAAAGCTTACAAGATGTCCAAACCAAAATAGAAGTTGCATGAAGCTACTAGCTATTAAAAAGATAGACAAGCTAAAATCTAATGAACTAGCTATTACAACATAATAAGTTGAATGCTTCCTTCTCCTGTCAGTGTATGTGAATCCAATTGCCATTAGCAAATACCAAGAAGCACTTATCAAGCTCTCACCAGGCACCAGGGTATACTATCCATAGGCTAAAATGAATTCCAAACATCTCCACCACAGAGTTGAAGCCAGCATAGTCTTCCAATTGTAGCTACTATATGATCTCCATATCTAGTGAACTGATTTTGTCCGAGTATTAATCATGTGCTCACTCATCAAAATTAATGTGTAGAAGAGGAGCCTGGCTTTAGGCAGGCTTTGCAAGGCAAAAGCCAGGCTTGGGCTAGCTTTAAGCAAGCTTTGCAAGGAAAAAGACATGCTTGAGCTGGCTTTAGGCAAGCTTTGCAAGGCAAAAGCCAGGCATGAGCTAGCTTTAGGCCGGCTTTGCAAGGCAATAGCCAGAAATGAGCTGGCTTTAAGCAGCCTTTGCAAGGTAAAAGCTAGGCTTGGGCTGGCTTTAAGCAGGCTTTGCAAGGCAAAAGCCAGGCTTGAGCTGGCTTTAGGCAGGCTTTTCAAGGCAAAAGCCCGACATGAGCTGGCTTTAGGCCGGCTTTGCAAGGCAATAGCCAAAAATGAGCTGGCTTTAAGCAGGCTTTGCAAGGCAAAGGCCAGGCTTTGAAACTGTGCCTTTTTGTGATCTTGTAGGCTCGGATCCTTCTCTACTAGAACCTTTAATGTAGACATCATTCTAAACATTGCTAAACCATCCTCAGATTGAGCATGAAAGCATGCTAATACCACTAAGAAATAATTCAACAATCTCCAGAAATACCATATGATGGATTCATCATTTTCCTTAGCATTTGGACATATCAGAAGTAGGATAAATTGTACCATCCCACACCTACTTATTGTATTTTTTCTATACACTATCAAAGAACCCCCCATAATGAGCATGAGACCATGCTAATACCATTGGAAAGTACCTTAATAGCATACTGAATGAGACAAAGAAACATGCAGGATTGTGCAGAGTCCAATCCTGTGAAGCCATCAGTCTGGGGTTCTTCTCTTTGCTATCCTAACCCTAAAGTTAGGTGATTGAGATTTGTCTAGATTGATCAACCTCCTCCATGCACTAGGAAGTTAAGAGAATGAATGAAACTCAGATGTACCTGCAAAAGAAAACACAATGTTAGCTATAAAATCCGCCACTGAGTTGCCTTCTCTGAACACATGTTGAAAGATCACATTGAAGTTGTCCTTCATCTCTATAATTTTCTTCACATCCTGTGCAATTACCCAAGGAGGATCCCATTCCCCTTTTATCACCTTCTTCATTACCAATGAATCAGTCTCCAATATGAGAGGGTGAAGATCATGCTCCACATAGTATTCCAACCCTTGAAGAATAGCCTTAGCTTCAGCTACCACATTAGTTTTCACTCCCAAGTCAACTGCCCTAGCATACACCACATCACCTTCATCATCCCTCACACAAAAGCCTAGGGAGCTCGGTCCAGGATTGTCCTTTGAGGCTCCATCAGTATTACATTTGTACCAACCATGACAAGGAAGCTGCCATGTTACTCTTGTAGTGATCAATATAGGTTTATATCCTTCAAAGTATTGAATCATGTCTGGGCATAACAATGGAATATTAGTCATCCAAGCATACCTTACCCTTGCCAGTTGATGCAATGTCCTATTTATCTCATGAATCACCATATTTATGGACACTGAACCCCCATGTTTACCTGCATTTCTTCTCTTTTAAAGATCCCAAGTGATGATAGCTGGTACTTCTTGAAATAGTGGCTTTAATTTTGGACAACACTGAGCATACCACCAATGCCTTATAATCTGCTTCAATTGAATCAATTGCACAGTAATTCCAGCAGCCCCCATGAACAAGTTCTATACCTTAGAGGCAGTACGACTTGTGACAAATATATGCTCAATGGATTCCTCTTGGGGCTGCTGACAACACCAACACCTCGACATCACCATTTTCCCTTGCCTCCTCTACATGTCATCAGTGGCTATGTTCTGCCTCCACAATCTCCACAAGAAGAAGGATATCTTGAATGCCAAACCTTTAATCCACATTAACTTGAATTCCTGATTAGGATCAGCCATATGCCTTAATATTTGCCAAGCCCTGCTAACACTGAACTTGCCTGAAGGAGTTGGCATCCAGTATGGCCTATCCCGATATCCCTCACTGCCTTCATAATACACATTTAGCCTTATATGTTCTGCAATTTCCTCATTGAAAGTTTGATCTAGCAGCTGATCACCCCATGCTTCCCCTTGCCGCAGTTCTGCCACCTCTTGAAGATCTTCATTGATTGGAAAGTCTTCAGGTAATACGTGATAAAGTGCACCCAATCCAGTCCAATTTTCATGCCAAATATTAGTGGTTCCACTCTTCAATTCCCATAAGATCTCATGTTCTACTTCTTCCTTAGCATTCAGTATTTGTCTCCAAACATGAGACCCTCCCCTAAAATGCACCACTGTTGGTAGCTCCTTCTTGCAATACTTATTCCACATGAAATTAGACCACAAAGATTTTGTGGTCCTAAACCTCCACCATAGTTTAGCAAACAGTGCGCTTGAGACATCATGTAAGGACCTAAAACCTAGGCCCCCTTCCTCTTTAGGAAGGCAAAGATTTTTCCATGAAGCCCAGTGTCTGCTTCTCCCTTCTTCCTTTGTGCTCCAAAATAACCTATCAAAAGTCTTATGTAGATGCTCCAGGATGTTGTTTGGTGGATCAAGGACTGATAAAATGTGAACTGGCATACCCTTCACAGATTTTGATTTGAGGTGCGATTCGTCATTTTGATATTGTCTGATGTGATTTAAGAATTTGACTAAGTTCGTATGATGTTTTAAGACTTGATGGTATATTTGGTTGAGGTCCCGGGGGGCCTCGGGTGAGTTCGGATGCCTAACGGATCGAATTTGGATTTGGAGGAGGAGCTGAAGCAGCTGGGCATCTTGTATGATCGCACCTGCGAGAAAAAGGGTCGCAGGTGCGAGCTCGCGGATGTGAGAAATTAGTCGCGGAAGCGGAAAATGCATGACCGCGGGTGCTAAAACAAATTCTGCGGGTGCGAAGAATTTTACCGCAGGTTCGAAGCCACGGGTGCGAAGAATTTTACCGTGGGTGCGAAGCCACGGGTGCGAAGAATGTTACCGCGGGTGCGAAGCTGCAGGTGCGAAGAAATCACCGTGGGTGCGAAACCCTTGGGCAATACAAACAGAGAGGGGTTCCGAGCTTTTGCCATTTTTGGGCATTTCAAGCGCGGGTTGGGCGAGGTTTGAGCAAGGTTTTTACGGGAAAACATGAGGTAAGTTCCTTGTGATCATTTCTACTCCATAATATTGAATTATCATCGAATAATCCGATTAGATTACATGTTTTTGAGGTGCAAATCGGGGGTTTGAACTTAGGAATTTGAAAATGAAAATTTAAGATTTGGAGGTCGAGTTGTTATTGGAATTTGATAAAATTTGTATGGTTGAACTCGTATCAGAATGGGTGTTTGGATTTCATGAAAATTTTGTCAGGTTTCGAGGAGCGGGCCCCGCGTTGACTTTTGTTGACTTTTTGGAATAAATTTTTAAGTCGACGTATTATTATCCGGAATTATTTTTGATGAATTTTAATGAAGTTATACAATTAATTTGGTTAGATTTGAGCATTTCGGAGGTCAATTCAAGCAAGAAGACGATTTTGGAATATCGGCATAACTTCAAAAAAGTAAGTGTCTTGCTTAACCTCGAATGAGGGAATTACCGCTTAGGCATCGAGTCTTATGTACCATTTGTGAAATGTGAAAAGCTGTGTACGCAAGGTGACGAGTACGTACTCGGGCTTATATGTGTAAATTTTTATTGGATTGAAGTCTTAGGCATTATTGTGTAGTAAATTGGGTAACCGTGGATAATTATTAAATCATCTGTTTGCCATGCCTAAATCCATGTTGTTGAATTTGTTTTTATATGACAATTTGATGAAATTATTACTTGTATATTTAGGTGAATTTCGTGAGTTTGATGGTTAATATTTCTTGGAATTTTATTTCATTATGAATTTTCCCTCTGTAAATAATTAATTAAGCAAGGTTAAGAAGAAGTGTTAATATAATTATCTAAATTTGCATTAATGAAGGCCTTGCTTTATGCTGAGTAATTTCTATCTCTATTGATTGTTTTTGGGTGTTATATACATTGTCTGGAGCCTTGGGATATTTGTTGTGAAATTAATTAATTTTGTTATATCTTTGGAATTTTGTTGTGGCCATTGGGCAAATTGTGATATGAATTGATTTTATTATGTTGCCGTGATAATTTTCCGTATAAATTATTGTGTTGTGTGAGTTATTATTTTGGGGAGATAAGGGTGGCATTTCACCGTTGATATTATGTGTGTATAAGGGTGGCATTTCACTGTTGTTGTGTTTGTTGGAATATCGTCTGGGCGGAGCGATAAGGGTGGCTATAGGAGCGATAAGAGTGGCTATTGATATTGTCTGGGCGGAGCGATAAGGGTGGCTATAGGAGTGATAAGGGTGGCAATAGGAGCGATAAGGGTGGCTATTGTTAGGGACGATATGTGATGATGTGGGGTTGTGGTGTTGATGATTTTCATGTGATGTTGTGATTTTTTTGTGTTTATTTTTATACCTTGTGCAATTTGTCTTGTTGTTGGCAAATTGATAACAATCTGATTTATGTTGAATTTGAGAGCCTGTGGTTATTGCCAGGCGGATTGTAAAATAAAATGTGGGCACGAGGTGCCGTGAGTAAATAATGAGGATATTTGGCACGTGAATTGTCCGTGCAGTTGTGATATGAAATGTGGGCACGAGGTGCTGTGATGAAATGATAATGATATTTGGCACGTGAATTGTCCATGCAGTTGAGATATGAAATGAGGGCACGAGGTGCCGGGGAAATATGGTGATTTAAATATGGGCACGAGGTGCCGTGAAAATATGAAAAATGGGTTGAGACCAGTGTTTATGAAAAATATGAAAAGGGACTGAGACCCGTATTTTTATGATTTTGAAATGAGGTGTCATATGGTGACTCTTTAATCGAAAGAATTATATTCAAAATATTTATTTGAAAGGATTTTTATTCAAGAAGAATTGTATTTGAAAGGTATTTATTCGACGAAATTATATTTGAAAAAGAGTTTTATTCGTAAGAATTATATGTGAAAGATATTTAATTGAAAAACTTGATTTAACTGGGTGTAATTGTATTTATTAATTGTTGACCGATATTAAATGGTGATTTTATTGTCTTATTGTGCATATCAGTGGTTGTTTTATGTTGCCTTGATGTTATTTGTTTCATATTATTTTGTATATTATATTGCACAGGTTATTAGACTAGTGAGTATCTTGACTGTACCTCGTCTCTACTCCATTGAGGTTAGTCTTGATACTTACTGGGTACCGACCGTGGTGTACTCATACTACACTTTTGCACATTTTTGTGCAGAGTCAGGTATTGGAGATATCGGACTTGAGCAGAGTTAAAGCGGGATCGTAAGAATTCAAGGTAGAGTTGTTTGGTCGTCGCAGTCCCTTGGGGTCTTTTCATTTCATTGTACTGTTAATTTTTGATCAAACAACATTGCATATTCGGTCTTCGTGATCATTCCATATATTCAGTTAGAGTTCGTGACTCGGTACTACCAGTCTTGGGAGGTTGTATTTTTTTTTTATATTTGTTCCGTTGTTAGTTTTGATTACTTATTTAATTCAAAAAAAATGGCTTTAAAAACGTAACTGAAATCGGCTTACCTAGACTTAGAGCTTAGGTTCCATCACGACGCCTGTGGTAGAATTTTTGGGTCGTGACATCGGCAAATTTGGTGAGCATCCTTATAAGTTTATAAATGTACGGCGCGAGCTGAGCTGGGCAAACGCCGTAATAACGACAAAATTCCTCCGCCAACGGAAGGAGAGCGATAGTGTAGCCGACTTGGAAGGGATAGGCGTAGAAGGCGCAGTTCCAAGAACGGTGGACCTGCACCATATCCAAGCCAGCCGGGATTAATTCAACATGATTGGGAAGGCCGAACTTAGCATTATGCTCTTCCAATTCCTTCATCGTCATCACTGATCGAAAGGTCCCGGGGTCAGCTTCAGGTAATTTGGTGAAATCGAATCTGGAATCAGAGCTACGAGGAATTATCTCCTCCACCGTTGGGAAGGTTCTATCCTCAACAGCGGCAAGAACACTCTCCTCATGAGGGGGATACACCACTGCCAAGGGGGGCACATGACTCCCCTCACCAGACTCAGAAGTATAAGAAAGAGAGGTATCAAACAAGGAAAAGCTAAGAACAATACGAATCACTTGAATAGAGAAGATAAGTTCGAAGGAAGAAGAGAGCAAGATAAAAATATGGGATTTCGAAACAACAGAAAACTTAAACTTCAACATCGCATCTCAATACCTCTATTTATAAAGGTCTTGGCACTAGGACCGAAAATAGCTCAGCATTACTGGCACAGGAATCAAAGCGACAAGTTCAATTAGGGGTCACACGCGAAATAAAGCAATGCATCGGGAATACGCGTCATAATGACGCATGACATAATGACATCATCCTAACTCGTGGATAACATAGTTTCAGCGAACTGCCCGGGAAAATCGAAGCATTTGAAATATGCGGCCCGCGATGGGCCACGCTGCCAGTTCACCCCAACCACCACTACATGTATAGCTCGCTCGATTGTGTCGACCACATAGAACCAGATCCGCTCATCGAACCCACCTGAAGCTGGCCTCAATAAGCGAAAGGACTAACTGTATGGGTCAAAATTCGTGTTTAGAATATTCAAGCCAAAATAGTACTAAGGGAAGAGTTCCCAAGTCTTTATTTAGCAAAATGGTCCGAGGAGCAGCGAAGTATGTGGTCGAAGAGTCAACGAGAGCCGTAGTCGAGGTGTCAACAAGGGTCGAGGCCGAGGTCCGTTGACAGAGTTATAACGGCTAGTTTTCAAGATAGGATATTAAAGAGAATATTCTAGTAGATATTCTCTACACTTGTACTATTATGGTTTCTTAGGAACATGTTCCCTATAAATAGAAAAAGAGATAATGATAGGGGACATGTGATATTCATTTGTAAATAACACACTTTGACTTAAGAATCGGATCTCACTTGCTAAAATACAAATATCACCTTTTCACTGAAATTTTTGTCTTTATTTTTTCACTAGATCTGAGAATAACTAAAATATTCAACGGATTGTCTATCATTCATCATTGTTAGAAAGAACATCCACTTATTTCATCCTTTCTTGGGTGACTCATTCCTTTTATATACTTAGATGTCATTTATTGTTGTTCATTATCATTGAATGCTACATTATTACTTCCGATTTCTGGAATATTTATTGTATGCCACTACCACTGTTCGACCAGATCTACGTAAGTACTTGTTGCTTCTTTAAGAACTTCATCTAGGGATATTATTGTTAGCTAAGATTAATCCTTATTCATATTAATTTAATTATTTGAACCAAGATCTATACTTTTTAGCCAAACACCATCTTCATTATACTAAGCGAGTTACTTCTTTTTCAAACTATCATCTTTTTATTCGCTTTTTTCTTTATAACGGTAATGTCTAGACCCAGTTTGCGCACCTGACTGTTCTATTAGAATACCAGCTACATATCGCCAACAAATTTATCGAATAACTCTACCTATCGAGGCTTAAGCAAATGGAAAGAAATCACCTAGTATTTTTTGCCTCCGTGGGGATTTGAATTGATACTTTATAGTTCTACTTCTACTTCATTGACCACTAGACCATTAGAGTATTATTAATTTATTTCGTCCTTCGAAGCTTTAAGAGTATGATCAATGTATGTATCTTTTATGAGTAAGTTATTAATTTCTATGAATCTTTTGTTATAGACACTTTCTATATGCATATTTCAAGTTATTAATTTAAGTTTTCAGTCTCAGACTTAAGATGGGATGGATGATCCACAAGATCATTTGGCGAGGTTCATCCCTCAGCGTGGAGATCTTTCTGGAAATAAAAACTTATTTTGTTGAGGCAATTTCCCTCGTCGCTTACCTGTATTTTTCTTGGTATACCCACTTGTGTGCCTCCTAATTTTGTAAAGTCCTTGGAGCATGTGCGATTACAGGATCCTTGTCAATAAAAAAGTCAGTCACTTATTCTTTATCTTATGTTAAAAGGTCTGGACTCAAAGAGGGAGTCGATTCACGTACTTCATCATTTCCTGGGTCGTTATCGCATTTCCCCGGTTCATGGTATGGTTTCTTTCTCTAATAAGAAAATCCCGGTGTGAACTCCCCTAATGATTTTACTTCAGCATATGTAACAAGATTGTTAATTGAAAAGGAGAAATTAGCTAGCACAAAGCTGGTGCTAAGTCTCTACAAGTATAAGGAAGTTTTCAGTCTTAGGCTTAATATTATTAATAATATTTTTTACTACAAATGACACATTTCTAAATTCTCCAGGGTGTTGCTAGAGACATCCATGGCTAATATATAGGGTAAGGCTCTATCCGGATTTAAAAAGTTTTTGGAAAAAGTTCACTGAAATCTGAAATAACCGTGTTTATTCTCAAAACTGTATTTATTTTCTGGAAACCATAGCTAAAATCTTCTTGCTCTATTATTCCTCTAGAGATTGTGCTACTGCTCATTTTTATTACTCCCATGCTTTTATCTTTACCCCTAGCGGGTGTCTTCCTGATATTCACTAATATTTGTTCACTAATATTTGTGGCTACTAATTTGATTGAGTATATAGTAATTATTATTTTGCCGCTGCTTTGGAGTAACAGTCTTTTAGCGTGTGCAGTTCATTAACTATAGGAAACAAGGTCTTACCTTTAGATTCTTGTTGTAGTTTCACATCTCTTTCACTGGTGATTTCAGGTCCATGGAATAGACTATCTTGTTATTCTGACTAGAGATTATCTTTTTGCTCCTTCATTTGTGTATATCAACCGAAGTGTGATTACCATCTATTATTAATTTTTCTTTTTGTTTCCTTTTTCTGATGGCCTATTAATAGAAGATTGTTCTTTTGATGACTTAGTTACTCTCATTTAGGTGTCTCCATGATACAATATTTGTCCTTTCATCACTTCCTGATTTGCTTCTCTATTGTAGAGAATGGATGTAATGGACAGATTACTTACGTGTATTGTAAAGCGGGAAGGGGAGGAGCACAACCGTTGTGATTTGTTACGTGGTAGCTTCCTTTGGCTAAAAGAGAATTGATTGAAAACTATGATGATGCTCTTATAATTCCAGGTGGAATATAAACACTTGACTCCTGCTGCTGCACTGGATTATGTTCGCTCCAGAAGATCTCGAGTGTTCTTGGCTCCTTCCCAGTGGAAGGTAAACAAAAATGTATGAGATAACAAATGCAGTTCTGTTTAGCTTCCAAGTTTAGATTTTTCCTACAGTTTTGTGCAACAACATACTACCTACTGCTAGATGATATACCTTTATTAAGCAGGTTGTTCAAGAATATAAGCAGCAGCAGATAGCATCTCTTGCACTCTCTGGTATTGTTGTACTGATCACCAAGGCTAATCTTTAACTTGAAGGGTATCGTAGTTGTTCTGATGGAAGTGTTGGTAAAGAGTTATGTTTGACCAAAAATATGGCTCTTGGTTCAAATAATTAAATTTATGTAATTATGTGTTAAACTTAGTTAACAATAATATTTCTAGATGTAGCTTTCAAGGGTGCAATAAACTTTAGATGGATTTGGTCAAATAGTGATAACAATATGCAATAATTGTTCCAAAAAGCATAAGCAATAATATAATATTTAATAACAATGAATAACAATAAATGGCATTTAAGTAAATAGGAGGATTGATTCACTCAATAAAAGATAAATTAGATGGTTGTTCCTCCAGTCAATAATGAGTGACAGACAAATCCTTGAATATTCGAGTTATTCTCAGATCTAATGAAAAATATTCGAGCTATTCTCGGATCTAATAAAAAAGTATGGAATAATATTGACAAGAATCTCAATGAAAATGTGTTGCTTGTATATTAGCAAGAGAGAGAGAGAGAGAGAGAGAGAGAGAGAGAATCTTTTTGTCAAAGTGTGTTCTTACAAATGAATATCGCAAGCCCTTATCATTGTCTCTCTTTTCTATTTATATGGGACATGTTCCTATGAAACCCTAACAGTACAAGCGTAGGGAATATCCAATAGAATATTACCTTTCAATATTCTATCTTATAAACTAGTCGTTACATTTCTATCAACGATACTCTACCTCGACCCTTATTGACATCTCGACCACGGCTCTCGCCGACTCTTCGACTATGGATCTTGTTTCTTCCTAGCCCATTTTGACTAACGACGACTCGAAAATTCCTTTTTTAGTATTATCTTGTCCCAAATATTATAAGGGCGAATTTTGACCCATACAGTTAGTCCATCCGCTCATTAAGGTCGTGCCCCCGTACGAGGTCGGTGAGCGGACAATGTCGTGCATAGTTGACAGGGATCGTGGTTGTGGAGATGGGACTACGTGGCTTTTTGTGGTCCGCATATTTTGAATTTATCGAATTGCTCGATAAATTATTTGGAGTTATCTGGACCATGAATAGAGGTGACACCATGGCCTCGTGCGTCATAATGACAAGAGGTATTCAAAACCGAACCGAAACCGAAAACCGAACCGCAAAAGTGGCTTAATGACTTATTGGTATCGGGTTAATGGTTTAACGGATGGGGAACGGATTGAATTTATTTTATTAACGGCTTATCGGTTTGGGGGCGGATTATTTAATTTTCTTAACGGATAATCCGTTAACCCGTTAAGAATATATATATATATATATATATATATATATATATATATATATATATATATATATATATATATATATATATATATATATATATATATATATATATATATATTTGTATTTCATCACCTTATTTGCTATATTAAAGTAATAAAAATACCTTTCACACTTTCACTTCCACTGACCATTGCCATCGTATTACTATTTACTCTATTAGACTGGAAACCCTATTCTTAATTTCTCTTAGAAACCCATATGCCAGCCCTCTCGCCTCTCCCTTTCGCTGTCTCGTATCTCCCTCTCGTCGTCAAGCCTCTCCCTCTCGCCATAGCCAGAGCAGTAGATGTAAGTTTCCATTAAGGCTATTTGAATAGGTTTGATGCTCATAACAATGAATGAAGCACTTATGTGGACCGATGACCGATATTTCTTACATGCAGCTCAACCATAAGTGGAAGCTTATGTGTATGGGGGAAGACCCTGCTATTGATATTTGGATGGCCGATGTGACTACTCCTTCCTTGTTTCTTATAAATTTAGCTTACCTCCATTAGTTTGTGCTTTTTGTAGATTTATGTTAATCATCATGCTTTTTGTAGATCTATGTTAATCATTAGCCGATTCTTGACTGCAAAGAATATACCTTTTCCCATCTTACTTGTTACTTAATTTGCGTATTAGTTTTATTACATTAGAATTGCATATTTGATTTTTGACTTTTCCATTACTTATTAGTGATTTTTTTCTGTATTCCTGAATATTTATGTTTTTCCTATTTGAACAAAGCTTGGTTTGAGTCTTTTAGTTGAGGATTTTATCTCTTTTAGCTCATTGCCAATCGTTTTGTTCAATAACTTAACTTTCATTTATTTAGTTGATATAAGCAAGATCTTTAACTGAATTTCCTCAAACTAACTAATGTTTCTGTCTTAATTTGATCTTGTGTCTTTCTGCAGATTAGTTCCTTAATCTGTATCATTAACTTCTAAGTTGGTGCAAGCTCTAGTGTGTCTTCAAGATTGGCTTCGAAATAAAAAATTAAAATAACATGTTAGTGTTGAGGAAGATCTTGATAAAATCGAGCATCTTGAACAAGGTAATAATATTGTTACTTTATTTGTTGTATATAAGTGTTGTGGATATGCTTATATTTATCGCACAACTCATTATTTTAATTTTTTTTCTTCAGATTTAGCTAGCGATGGAAAAGACCCTTCAGCAATTGACATGTAGTGTTAATATATCTGGTAAGAATTCAAATTATGGATGTGCATCGGTTCTGTTACATTATAGAAATTTTGATTTTTGATCATTTCCCATGCCCCGGTCTGTAGCACTGGATTTGTGTTTTGCTGACTCTCTTTGGATGGCTACCTGTTATTGTCTATGTTGTTTATGTCCTCACAAAGTGATCAGTCATCTTCCTTCCCTATGGTAATTCTTCTCAAATTTCATACAATATACTACTAGTATTTAGGCAAAATGCAGAATAGTATATGATTCCTTTTCTTTGACCCAATATACTGCAAAAGAAATTGAAAAAGCAAGATAGTGCCTTGCAGGTACAAGGGTGGCCTTTCAGTTTAGAGCTTTGTGAAGTTGTTTGACAAGGAAATTAGTTAAGTTTCTTACAAGTGATTTCAAGTTTCTTCCTCTGTTATTGAAGGGATCACCGGAAAAATAAAAATCTGAGCATTAATGCATTATGCACGTGAAAGGATATTGTAACCGAGATTTGCTTTATACTTATGGTGTCTCTGTGATTTGCTTTATGACTACTTTGGACAGTGCTTAGTTAAAGCCACTCAAATGCTTTATGCTAATTAACACTTTGTTGTATTCTGACTTAAGACACAAAACTAATGTGATTTTACTGTAATTATCTTCTTAGAACATTCACAAGGTTCTACACAACTTTTATGAATTGTAATTCTATCATTCTGTGAACAAGACCAACAAACTAGCTAGTTGAACGGTATACTTGGTGTTTCCAGTAGCCCTTTTATTTAATTTTAGTTCGGTCTCATAATAAAAGTAGTCAGTCCAAACAGGTTTTTTATTATCGGGTGGCTCGATAACCGCCCGATAATTGCTAAACCGATACCAATCTACCTGATATCTTATCTGGTGGCTAGCGAATTAATACATTTAAAAGTCGATAATCGATAAGCCAAGCCGTTAAGAGTAAATAACCGCCCGATTCGTCCGATAAGCAGCCCTAATAATTATGCCATTTCCCGATGCATTGCATCGATTCAGGTGAAGCTCTTGATTGGCTTTGTCGGTTCGATTTTCGTGCTAATTATGTCCCATATTATTTCGATAATGGTACCTCCTAAACTTATAAATAGGGGAAGCTTTTCCGATTTTGGAACTTTTCAAACTCTTTCTTTTCCGCTATCACCAACTTGCCTTACTTACTTTGCAGAGCACTCCTTTTCTTCAATTTCTGAGGCTTATCATGTTCTTCATTCTTCTTCTTCTTTCGAAACCCTATGAGTAGGGTGTTCCTGCCACTGCTGACAACGAAGCCTTCCCATTGGTGGAAGATATAATTCCACGCAACCCCGATTCGCGATCTAATTTCACCAAGTCCCCTGACGCCGAACCTAGGGCTTTTCGATTAGTGATGACGATGAAAGAATTAGAAGAGCTCAGGGCTAAATTCAATATTCCTAATCATGTTGAGTTGATTCCGGTAGGTGTGGGACGCTGTGATGACTCACCATCCTAGGTAATGTGCCTTCTACGCCTGCCCGTTCCAAGTTGGCTACATTCTTCCTCTTCTTCCATTGGCGGAGGAATTCTACCGTTATTACGGTGTTTTCCTATCTCATCTCGCGCCGTATGTTTACAAACTTATCCGGAAGCTCACCAAATTTGTCGAGCTGGTCAGGGTCAAACTAACGCTTCGATATTTGATACATCTCTTCGCCCCTAGCTTTTATAGGGGCGATGGTAAATATTCGCCATCAAGGGGTAAATATTTGGTGGTGAAGACAGATGACAAGGCCAAACGCCAATTCTGGTTCAATTTCTTCTTTGTCAAGGCCGAAGACGTAGTGGCCAATGTCAACGGTTTCCCCGAGACTTGGAATTATACTCATAAATATTCGACCTCCTTGTAGATACTTGATTTTTTCCTTGTGCCCGACCATGGGTTTCAACTTCACGTCCCTTATTTGTGTAGCCAAGACTACGCATGTTCCTTCGATCGCCGACAATTCCGATTGGGTTGGTCGACTTCTTCCTCATATTGCAGGGATTTGTGAGTGGTCGAGTTTTTTGAAGAACTTTTGACTTGCTCCCCTCTCGACTAGTAAGTTCCTCTTATTATTGGCATCATGGGTTTCTTTCTCTTTCGTTCACCTTTGCCAACTTTCCTCTCTCCTCGTATATTTATCAGCTTCGACCAGGGGGTCTTCAAGGAGGTCTAAAGCTTCCGCACCTGCCTTCCGTAAGATAAAGGTTGTTGTGTCTTCGGCGCCCACACCTTCGATGACTGCGGCCAATTCTGCCCACTCCTCGGTCTCTCCTGTTGTTGTGCCGGTGTTTCTTCTTTAGCCATGGAGACTTCAGTCGTAGAGCCTTCGACTTCTCCCTTGTACCCTCTCATAGATGAAGAAGAGGAGTTGTTGCCGGGCGATGAGGACTTGATGCCTTGTAAGAGGAGGGTCGTGGGCGATAGGTTGGTGGCTGTTAATGTAGGAGATTGCGGCTTTAGCCTTCGGGAGATAGTCACAGTGATTATCAGGGAGAGCCCAAAGTCTAGTCCTAAGGCCGTTGGCTTAGAGGATATGGATATACGTCCCATTGAGCATGTGGTCGACGACATGGTGGGAGAAAGTGGCCCTATTCTTCCAGGACGCGATGAGGGCTCATCTTCTGGTGTTACAGCGGATGCACCTCCTTCGGCGAGCAATGAAGGCAAGGCCGTCGCTGAGGAGGATGTCGGATCTGATTCTGATATGGACGCAGAAGAGCTAAGGATAATTGACGAAGGTCTTACTCAGGTCGAGGTGAGGTTGGAGGGGGGAATCGAGAACAATTACGATGGAAGAGCTGGAGAAGGCTGAGGCGGCGCGGTTGGAGGCTCTGAATAAGGCTGAGTCCATTGAGGTGGTGATTCGAGCTCTCAGTTCTGAATGGGAGAATGACTTAATGACAGCCAAGCTCAAGGAAGAACGACTTGATGAAAGGATGGGGGAGTTGGAAAGAGAGACCTATGTTCTCCATGATCTAGTGGTTGCTTTGGAGGCTGAGAAGGCCCAATTACTGGCACAGCCGTCCTCTTCCCGTACTTCAGATTTTCCCAATGTTTCTCGGGATTTATATGAGTAATGGATTTATGTCTAGATTTGCATGTGGCGGGGTCCATCTCTGATCCTGCCCTTGAAGGTGTTCGTGTGAAGGCTCGCAAGGCTTGACTGGCTTGTGGGTATGATCATGCTACGCCTGAGGTCGGCGAATGTGATGACGAAGGTGTAGATCAACTTGAGGAGGCTGCCTGGTATGATACCGCATATATCCAGAGGGCGAAGGCGATGGTGGTGAGGGAGATCAAGATGGCGAGGGTGTCAGTGGCCGAGGCGGTGGGGAGCAGAAGATCATGATGCTGGTGATCAGTAGTTTTTCTTCTCTTTTTTGTAAACTATTGTGTATGTTTGGCGACATCTTCATGAGCCTTTGTAAAAAATATTTTTTAAGTATGTCATGCCAAAGTTGCTCTCTGCATATGCTTCTTTCATGTGGTTTACTTTCTGTACTTGTATGTTTTTTGCTTTCGTTGTTTGGCTGCCTTTGCACTCTTTTTTTTTTGCGTTGAAAAATAGCCAAGGTCGTCGACTTGTTTAGTCGTGACCCTTCATTAAGCTGCCGAAAACCGATAGTTGTTTGTTCGAGAAAAGTCGAACATAACCTGAGTTTAATTATGGCCGAGGGCCGGTAGGTGTTAGTTCGAGTGAGGTCAAACATAACTTGAATTTAACTATGGTCGAGGGCCAGTGGGTGTTAGGTCGAGCGAGGTCGAACATAACCTGAATTTAATTATGGTCGAGGGCCGGTAGTAAATTTCGAACAAGGTCGAACATAACCTGAATTTAATCATGGCTGAGGGCCGGTAGGTGTTAGTTCGAACAAGGTCGAACATAACATGAACTTAAGAAAGATGTTCTGATAAATGTAACGTTTATTGCTTTGACATTATTGCTTTTGTTACATACTTGGAGAAATTTACAAATTTTTGGGTGTTGGCTGGTATTCGAGTCCTAGTCCTAGTCTATTTAGTCCTTTCATTGGTTGATCTGGAGAATAGTGAGAGGGAGATCAATGAAATAGTAACCACGGCCCTTCCTTTGTGTACTTCGACTCGAAATATTCCCTTCGTCGCCTCATTAAAAAACTCCTTGAGAAAACCCAAATGGAACAAAACTCAAGTGAGGGAAAAAAAAGAGTACGGCTTGGGGGACGCTTCTTCTCTCATAAGTTGAAGTATTTGAGGTAGCTAATATTCCAATTGTTTGGTAGTAGCTTTCCTTTCATTGTTTCTAGTTGGAACGAACCCTTGGTTGCTTCAGCTATGATTTTATATGGGCCCTCCCAATTTGTTCCTAGCTTGCCTTATCTGGGATCTTTGCTCGCTTGAGTTTTAGCTTTCAGTACGCAGTCCCCGACTTTGAGTTTCCTGGCCTTTGCTTTCTTGTTGTAATAACGTTCTGCTTGTTGCTTTTGGGTGACCATTCTTATTTAAGCCATATCTCTTCGTTCGTCGACTTCGTCGAGTTCCTGCCTTCTGCTCTCGTCATTACTTGCGTCGATATCATAGGAGTACCTTAGGCTTGGTTCTCCGACCTTGACTGGTATTACTGCCTCGGTCCCGTATACCAAAGAGTAGGGCATCTCTCCTATGCTCATTTTCGGAGTTGTTCGGTAGGCCCACAATACTTTTGGTAGTACTTTCGGCCACAGTCCCTTGGCGATCTCAAGCTTCTTCTTCATGATGTTTAGTATTTATTTGTTGGAAGACTCTGCTTTCCCATTGCCAGCAGGGTGGTACGGGGTTGAGAGTATTCTTTTGATATTCCATATCTCGAAAAATTTGGCGGTTCTCTTTCTCGTGAACTGAGTACGTTGTCACAACTGATTTCTTTGGGGAGGCCGAATCGGCATATGATATTTCTCCATAAAAAAGTGATTAATTTATGTTCCCATATTTAGGTGAATGCTCCTGCTTCTACCCACTTAGAGAAATAGTCAGTTAAAACCAAAAGGAATCGTACGTTACCTTGCCCTGCCGGGAGGGGGTCCACGATGTTCATTCCCCATTTGATAAATGGCCAAGGTGAGGTGACCGAGTGGAGGTGTTTGCCCTCTTGGTGAATCATTGGGGCGTACTTCTGGCTTTGCTCGCATCTCTTCACAAAATCTGTGTCCTCATTTTTCATGGTGGGCCAGTAATATCCCGCCCGTATGAGGCATCTGACCAGTGTTCGGTTGCCGGAATGAGCCCTGCAATGGCCTTCGTGGATTTCTTCAAGGACACGCCGAGTTTGGTTTGGTCCCAGGCAATTCATTAAAAGGCCGCCGTAAGTTCTCTTATACAAGTCGTTATGGAGGATATTGTATTTGGATGCTTGCATTCTCAGTTTCTTAGCCTCTTTTTATCGCATGGGAGTATGTCGTCCTGCAAGTATGTGATAATACGATTGCGCTAGTCCCAAGTTAAGTTAATGGTTCTTACATCGATTTGACTAGCGAGGAGTTGAGGAGATGGACCACATTTTTGTCTCCGGTTGTGATGCTTTTGGTGGCTGTGGCTAGTTTAGCGAGGTCATCTGCGGCGTTCTATGCTCGTGGAATTTGGTCGAGCTGACATTCGTCAAACTCTGGCAGCAGCTTGCAGATTTCGGTCAGGTACTTTTGCAATCTTTATTCCTTGGTTTGGAAAGTCCTTGTGACTTGGTTGACTACGAGCTGGGAATCACAGTGTAATTTTAACCATTTTGCCCCATACTTGATCGCTAGTCTCAATCATGCAATGATGGCCTTATACTCGGCCTTGTTGTTAGTCATATCTAGGCACCTTATGGACTGGCAAATTACTTTGCCTGTTGGGACTTTGAGTACGAGTCCCAGCCCGGACCTCGATGCGTTGGATGCACCATCGGTGTATAGGACCAAAAGGTCTTGTGTTTGGGGGGAAGTTTGGACAGCTTCCCTTTCGACTTCAGGTATTACTTTTGTGCTGAAGTCGACGACAAAGTCAGAGAGCACTTGTGACTTTATCACCGTTCATAACTGGTACATGATATTTTGCTCGCTTAGATTGATAACCCATTTGCCCATCCTTCCCGATAGCTTGGGTTTATGTAAAATTCTTCTTAGGGGGAAAGTGGTGACGACCGAGATGGGGTGACATTGGAAATATGGTCTAAGCTTTCGTGAAGCTACGACTAAGGCCAAAGCTAGTTTCTCGAGGTATGGGTACCTTGTCTCAGCATCGAGTAGTGTTTTGCTAATATATTAGATAGGAGATTACGTACCTTTGTTTTCTCAAATTAGGACTGCGCTTACAGTTACCTCGGACACAACTAGATAAACGAGGAGACGCTCCCCCTAATCTGGTTTTGAAAGCATGGGCAACGATGACAAGTATACCTTTAGTTCCCTCTGAGCCTAGACGCACTCTGAAGTCCACTAGAGACTGTTATCTTTCTTAAGTACGCCAAAGAATTTATGGAACCTATCTGACGATCGTGATATGAACCTGGATAGGGCGGCGATGCGACCAGTCAACCTTTGGACCTATTTTTTGGTGGTCAAGAGTTCGGGTATCCCCTCGATGGCTTTGATTTGGTCAGGGTTGACCTCGACCCCTCGTTGTGATACCAGGAAACCTAGGAACTTTCCTGAGGATACGCTGAATGCAACTTTTCCGGGTTCAGTTTCATTTTGTACCGTCTAAGTATGTCGAGTTCTTTCATATGGTCGACGTGATCTTCTCCCCTTTTGGACTTGACCAGCATGTCAGCTATATATACTTCCATTGTTTTACCGCGATGGTCCTTGAACATCCTTGTCACCAACCTTTGATAAGTCGCCCTCGCGTTCTTTAGTCCAAAGGGCATGATCCTGTAGCAATACGTTCCTTGGTGGGTGATAAACGTGGTTTTTTCCTGATCTTCCTCTTCCATGAAGATCTAGTTATAGCCCGAGTAAGCGTCCAAGAAGCTTAGTAGCTCATGCCTGGCTATTGCATCAATGAGTTGGTCGATATGAGGCAGTGGGAACAAATCCTTTGTGCGTGCTTTGTTTAAGTCTGTTAAGTCCATGCACATCTGCCATTTCCCATTATTCTTTTTAACCATTACTATGTTGGCGAACCACTTGGGGTACTTCGACTTCCTGATGGAACCATTTTCTAATAGTTTTTTCACCTCCTCGTGCACTACGTCATTGATTGTAGGATTGAATTTGCGCCTGACCTGCCTCACCGAATGGTGGATGGGGTCGACGTTTAATTTGTGTATGGCGATTTCCTTTGGGATGCCCGGCATATCTGCATGGCTGAAAGCAAACAAATCCGTGTTAGCTTTTAAGAATTGACTGAATTTGGGCATGTGGCAACGATTTGTTTTGCAACGGTTCCATAACTGTTGCGATAGAATGTCTATAGCAACGTTTTTAACCGTTGCATAAGAATCTTTAAGATATTAAGATACTTTTCATATAAACCATTGCATTACTATAATAACCGTTGCTGTAGAGAAATCTATTGCAATGATGTTTTATAACCGCTGCAATAGATATATCTAGGGCAACTATTCCGTGTTTTTTCCCTATTGCAATGTTTTTCAATTCCCTTCTAATTTTCCCCAAAACAGAACTTCTTTTAAGCGTCTCTTTTTCCAGTTTTTTATTTCACTTTGTATGATTTGCCAAATATACTTAAACACACATATAACATTTCTCAATATAACCCATCGAATCCTTCTAAAAAACACATCAAACAACTTCTAGAAACCCTCCCATCGAGTAAAGGCACAATGCCGACCCAGTTCTTATTGAGCAAAGGGAGATCTCGTATCTAGATTTAGCAAAGGGAGATCGCAGATCCATATTTCATCGATTAAATCCAGAACGTCGATTATATTTCATTTTCAAGATTCTTTGGCCTAGACTTCATCTCCTATTTTTGGTCCAAAACGAGAATCTATAACTTGTAATCAGTCCTTTACACCAACAATCATCATATAAAATCAATTGTAGAATCCCCAAATTCATCTTAAACCAACTCTTCAGCAACTGTAGTTTGAAGTCATGGAGATTTAGAGACGTGTTATCAAAACTAGGGTTTGCAGATTTATCGAGATCCCTGGTAGGTCAAAGTATTTGGTAAATTTTACTCAATTCAAGGTCCGTTTTGTCACGCCCCGAACCTAGGGGCGAGACCGGCACCCGGTGCCTCACCTAACCTAGCATACCAACTTGCGACTAAGGGACTCTAAATATATAATGTCATAACTTGTCCACGGGCCACATTGCAAGACACTTTACGAAGCAAAATATAAAACTGAACGAAAACTAGCACTGACTAAACATCAATAAAAAGTTGGGCTGACAAGGCCGTCACAACTACTACAGCTAACAAACCTACAAAATATACATACCAGGCCTACAAGCCCAACATACTGCACTAGCTGACAGGATATGTCTACAAGCCTCTACTGATGGATGTATTGTGATCGGAACAGGGGCCCGACCTACCCATAACATATATACATACATACAGAAGATGTACACAAAACCCTAGACCCGACAACTCCGAAGGACGTAGAGCTTATCGATCAGGCTGAACACAGGAAACACCTACTGAGGAGGTCTACATGTATGTCTGTCTGAACCTGCACGCATGAAATGCAGCGTCCCCAGAAAAATGACGTCGTACGAAATAATGTACCGAGTATGTAAGGCAATAACATAATTGAAAGCTGAAACTGAACTGATAATATAATAACTGAAAGTAACTAGGAGTCAAAGATGATCTGGAGATATACCTACCTATTGATACTAATTCAACTCCTTCAATATAGTAAGTAAAATAAATGTTCGGCCCTATAAGGCTCGGTACATATAACTGCTCGGCCGTAGTAGGCTCCCTCATAGGCGCTCCACCACACTAGGCTATGTATCTCGTCCATCTTGGGCTCGCTCATAGGCGCTCGTCCATAGTAGGCTCGGTATATAACTTATCATCTGATAAGAGGTTGCCCAATAGGGGCTTGCCCATAGATTATAGCTTGATGGTGGTGAAAATATTGTAATACTCTGTGTGTATATGTATATATAGACAATCTGATCTCTTGACTGGAAGAAAATAATACTTAACTGGATATAAAGTCCCGATAAGGGAGAATACTGTAACTTATGAGACTAGGATAATGTGAATAAATTCATGAATACGAATTTCTCATTATGTCTCATTGTCAAACATATGTAGTTACGGGATCATGCCAAAATGAAGGAAAGGTTTAGCCTTAACATACCTTATAACAATCTTTCCAATCACCAAGTTTAACTCGCCTCTTCGCACCTTAATCTACAACAACGATAATAATACTATCATTAAGTTACGAAATGTACAACTATGGCACAACGAACGACAAGCTTATTTTGTATTAAAACGGGCAGTATAATCCCTACTTCTCCAAATTCAAGATAACACCAACAACACCAAAAAAATAACAATAATAACATACATACATTATTTTCCAACCTTATATATACCACAAAATACTACAAAATATCCCAACATACCCAATCTCTTCATATACAAAACGACCACTATAGTAGTGTCAAACAACCCGAAAATCATACGACGAACGACCAGCCCACCACCCTGAATTTATGTGGTATTTCTCCACACCCTTCCTACTCCAAAACTCCACAAAACAGTAGTAAAATACGCAGCCCAACAGTAACACAAAATAGTCCACTACAAGTGAATAACTCAAACTCACGGCTTCCGATCACCGTCCTGTGAGTTCTTACAAATATAGAACGGCTTACTATGCATTTACAGCAGAAAAAAATGGATGAAAGAGAGCAGTAAACTTACCTTATTTTCTGGATAGCTCAGCTCCTATATTGGGTCTTCAAACTCTAAGTTTTACCTCCAATTAGAACTTGAAAGGGAGAGAAAATCAATTGGGGTTTGTGGGAAATAATTGGGAGGCGTTTTGCAGAACTTATGTCTGGTTATTATGCCCTATTATCAGTCTAATATAAGGAGGAGATGGGCCTTTAAACATGCTTCTTTGGACGTCCCGAACTGGCCATATTTGGACTCTCATTTAAGCAAGTAGGTGACAATCTGCGCAGTCTCGCAAAACTGCCCATATCTCTCTACTCTGATATCGTATTGACAAATGGTTTAAGTTAGAAACTAGACTCATAGATATTCAATTTTATGGTTGTAAAATCCCATAACTCTAAGTATATTAAGAGAAAATCTCAGTTACATTCGACCCAAAGTTTCAATAAAACTTATGAACGTAACTTGTGATGACTTTCATCGACTTTTGTTCCATCACTCGCTTGAATTCAAAACATAACACCTGACTATTATACGACTATCATAACTCATAACATAACCACCGTATAATGTTAAGCACCCTAGTCTCACCCCAAAAGTACATGTTATAAAATTCCCAACTTGTCGACCTTCGACGAAACATTATTTTCTTCAATTCCTTTAGCTTCTGAACCTTCCAACCCTCTTTGTACTTGTTGTTCATGATCTTCAATATTTGTAACCTCCAAGGTAACATTATTAACTTACTTTATATATTTTCAAAGATGATCTCATTTTTGGTCCTACATTAGTTTGCTCACGACGTAGTTTTACGTACGAAAATATAAGGTGTAACATCATTCCCCCCTTGGGAACATTTGTCCTCAAATTTTTACTCTTAGAGACTTTGGAAAAGTTTTTGCCAGAGTCTCCTCCGTACACTAGACTAAAACCAACCTGCACGCAGCTAGAAAACATACTATGCATACCACACATGGCCGATGTCTATAAATAGAAACATATTTCCTAACACAGTCGTAAATCATAAATACTGAAAGTCAGGAAATAAGAGCTTACCTGATGACCTACTAGCCTGAATAGAGTTGTGTTTTAGCATCCCATCTCGAGCCATATCTTCAGTTTGAAATAGGTGGGGGTATTTAGACTTCATTTCTTCCTATGCTTCCCATGTCATCTCTTCCACATTCTTGCTTCTCCATAAAACCTTCACGGAGGCTACCTCTATATTTTATAGCTTGCGGATTTGTCGGTCTAGGATGACGACTGGAATTTCCTCGTATGACAAGACCTCCATAATCTGTACATCATCCGTGGGCACCACTCTGGTAGGATCACCAATGCACTTCCGTAGCATAGATACGTGAAAACCCGGATGGACTGACTCCAATTCTAAGGGCAATTCTAACTCATAAGCTACTTGGACCACTCTCCGAATCATCCTATAAGGCCCAATATACCATGGGATAAGCTTTCCTTTCTTGCCAAACCTCATCATGCCCTTCATATGGGATACCTTTAAGAATACCCAGTCATTAACCTCGAACTCTAAGTCTCGTCGTCGCACATCAGAATATGACTTCTCACAACTCTGAGCTGACAACAGTCGCTCCCGGATAAGTTTCACTTTCTCTACGGCCTACTGAACCAGTTCTGGCCCATGTAACCCAGATTCTCCAACATCAAAACACCCTATAGGAGATCTACACTTACGCCCATACAAAGCCTCGTACAGAGCCATCTGGATACTGGAGTGGTAATTGTTATTATATGCAAACTCGATAAGAGGTAGATGTTCATCCCAACTTCTTTTAAAATCCAACACACATGCTCGTAACATATCCTTGAGCGTCTGAATTATGCGCTCGGCTAGTCCATCAGTCTGTGGATGAAACTTTGTGCTGAGATTCACCTGAGTCCCTATACCACTCTGAAATGACCTCCAAAAATGTGTTGTAAACTGGGCCTCACGGTCAGATATAATAGATACGGGTACTCCGTGTAGATGCATTATCTCCTTAATATATAACTTTGCATAATCTTCTGTTGCAGATGTAGATCTGACCAATAGGAAATGAGCTGATTGTGTGAGCCTATACACTATCATCCATATAGAATTGAACTTACGATGAGAACGAGGCAAACCCGTGACAAAGTCCATGTTTACCGCCTCTCATTTCCATGTCGGGATCTCTATAGTCTGCATTAGCCCTCCGGGCTTCTGATGCTCTACCTTCACCCGCTGGCAACTAGGACACTGGACGACAAACTCAGCAATGTTCTTCTTCATATCGTTCCACCAGTATACATCCTTAATGTCATGATACATCTTCGTCGACCCAGGATGAATGGAGTACCACAAATAATACGCCTCTGACATAATCCTGTCTCGTAGCCCTGCTATATTTGGAACACACAGACGACCCTTATATCTGAGAACCCCATCTCCCTTGAGCTCTAACAACGGCTTCTTCTTCTGTGGAACTTGCTCTCTCAACTCGACCAACTCTGGGTCCTCGTACTGCCTTTCCTTGACTTCAGCTATGTGAGATGATTTTGCAGTGTTTTGGAGTACAACTCCACCGTCGTCGGAATCTACTAACTGAACCCCCAAACAAACCAACTGATGAATCTCTCTAGTTAATTGTCTTCACTCGGCCTCTACATGTGCTAAGCTACCCATAGATCATTGACTTAAGTCATCTGCTACAACATTAACTTTCCCAGGGTGGTAGATAATGCTAACATCATAATCTTCCAATAACTCAAGTCATCGCCTCTGTCGCAAACTCTACTCTTTTTACTTGAAGATATATTGCAGGCTTTTATAATCTGTAAATACATCAACATGAACACCATATAAATAATGTCTCCATATCTTAAGTGCATGGACAACCGCAGCTAACTCGAGGTCGTGGGTTGGATAATTCTTCTCGTGCTTTCTTAACTTCCTTGAAGCATACGCAATTACCTTCCCATGTTGTATCAAGACACATCCTAACCCATCACCTGAGGCATCACAATACACGGCATAACCCTCTGGACCCTCTGGAAGTGTTAGAACTGGCGCTGACGTCAACTTATTCTTAAGCTCTTGGAAACTCCACTTGCAAGCCTCCGTCCACTGAAACTTAGTTGTTTTCTATGTCAACTTCGTTAATGGTGCCAAAAGGGAAGAAAAACTCTCTACAAACCTCCGGTAATATCCTACTAAGCCTAGAAAGCTACGAACCTCTGTCGGAGTGGTAGGTCTAAGCCAATATTTCACGGCCTCAATCTTCTGAGTGTCTACCTTTATACCTTCATCGGATACAATATGCCCCAAGAATGCTACAGACTTCAACCATAACTCATATTTAGAAAATTTAGCATACAACTTACGATCACGGAGGGTTTGGAGTACCGCTCGTGGGTGGTCTGCATGATCATCCTCTAAACTTGAATAAACTAGAATATCATCAATAAATACCATCACGAACAGATCTAAAAATGGTCGGAATTGGCTATTCATCAAGTCCACAAATACGGCGGGTGGATTTGTCAACCCGAAGGGCATGACAAGGAACTCGAAGTGGCCATATCGGGTTCTAAAGGCTATCTTCGGAATATCTTTCTCCCGGACTCTGACTTGGTGGTATCTCGACCTCAAATCTATCTGTGAAAAGAATCTAGCCCCCTACAACTGATCAAACAAGTCATCGATCCTTGGAAGTGGATACTTATTCTTAATAGTTACCTTGTTCAGCTACCTATAATCGATACACATCCTCAGCGAGCCGTCTTTCTTCCGCACAAACAGTACCGGTTCACCCCCAAGGTGAGGTACTAGGCCTGATGAAACCTTTCTCCAGCAAATCTTTTAACTGCTGCTTCAACTCCTTCAATTCGGTAGGTGCCATTCTATACGGAGGGATGGATATTGGTTGAGTTCCTGGAAGCAAATCGATGTTAAAAGAATACCTGGAAGCTCATTTGGAAATACATATGCATACTCTTTGCTGCGGGAATAGACTGAAGTTTAGGTATCTCAGCATCTAAATCTCTAACTCGCACAATATGATAAATGCACCCTTTTGCGATTATTTTCCTTGCCTTCAGATAGGAAATAAACCTACCTCTAAGTGTCTCTGTATTACCTACCCATTCAAGGACTGGCTCACCCGGAAAATGAAATCTGGTTGCGTTTTCTCGGCAATCAACTGTAGCATAGCAAGATGCCAACCAGTCCATGCCCATGATAGCATCAAAATCCATCATCTCTAGCTCAAATAGGTCGGCTGAGGTCTGACGATTACAAACTATCACCGTACAACCTCGGTAAACCCGTCTAGCAATAATCGGTTCTCCACCAGGTGTAGATACTGCAAAAGGATCACTTAGTATTTCAGGCACTATACCAAACTTTCCTGTGACAAATGGGGTAATATACGATAAAGTAGATCATGGGTCTATCAAGGCATAAGCATCATGAGAGCAAATGGTCAATATACCTGTCACAACGTCTGGTGAAGACTCCTGGTCCTGTCAACCCGCTAAAGCATAGATACGGTTCTGATTACCACCTGAACTGGAACCTCTACCTTGACCTCGACCTCTACCAGCCGAAGACTGAGACTCACGCCCTGAAGGATGCACATACATAGATGATCCTATTACTGAACTCGTTGGTTATGCCATACCCCCAGAATCTCTATTTGGGAAATCTCGCATCATATGCCCCGGACGCCCACATGTATAACAAGCATCAGAACCTGCTTAGCATTGGCGCAAGTGTCCTTTACCACAAATGTCACACCGCGGCAGAAATGACCATGTCTGCCTTGAACCTCGCTGTCATTGCAAATCCGATGCCCGTGAGCTCTTACCTGGTCCTGACTGAGTATAGAGGTCATACCTTAACCCTATAACTGAGGTGGCGGAGGCCTAGGTGGCCGTCCGAAGTACTGGGGCCTATAAGTACCTTGAGACTGCTCCTGAGACCTGGGAAATCTCATCTTCTTACGTTGCCCTTGCTCAATCCTCTCTGTACCCTGATGGCGACGCCTACCCCTTTCTATATTTTGAGCGAATGCCTGAATCCAGGAGATATCCATACTATCCTGCAATGTAGTGGTGGCACATGCCTCGGTCAACTCTGGCGCTAACCCTACTATAAACCTGTGGATCATGTCCCGCATAGTGGCAACTATAGATGGTGCATATCTGGCCAATTAGTCAAAATGGAGACTATACTCTCGAACACTCATATTGCCCTACTTGAGGGCTAGAAACTGATGGACCCGAGCCTGTCGGATCTCCCGCGGTAAGTACTGGTCAAGGAAGGCATCTGAAAAATTCTCCCAACTAGCTGGAGGTGCATCACGTGCCATGGACCTCTCCCATCCCTCGTACCAAAGAATGGCTATATTTCGGAGCCGAAAAGTTACTAGCTCAACTGCCTCTTTCTTTGTGGCATGCATAACCCAAAAGATCCTATGAAGCTGATCTATGAAATCCTGCGGGTCCTCCCTCTGATCTATCCCATGAACTCTGGGGGACTCAAAGCAATAAACTCTCAGACCCTTGAACTTCCAGACCCCTTAGAAGATCCTGCACTAGCTGATGCCCTAGCTTGTTGCTGGGTAGCTACCAACTGTGTCAACAAATGCACCTCACTCCTCAAGTCTTGATCTGATGGAAGTGGAGGGGGAACTGGGTGTGTGATATCCCTAGGAATCTCCTTAGGTGGTGGAGGAGCCGGTAATGGCTGAGTAGGGGTTTTTCCCTGGGCCTCAGACTAGGACCCATCTACAGAGGGTACGCTGCTGGTCCTTTCACCTATTGTTGTATCTCCCCTCTAGCTAGCCGTAGTCTTCCTAGTCACCATCATTTGTGTATGCAACACCAATACGTAAGTTCAACTTAAATTTCCTATAACTCAGTTCTACATCACGATTTAGATTTGAAAGAAGGGTAACCAACTCCTAAATGCCCTGTAGTTCCCAGCTTATATAATGTGGTACACAACACATCTATAAAAAAGACCCTACTAGACATGGCTTGTAGACTCCCTAGGAGAGAACTGCTTTGATACCAAGTTTGTCACGCCTCGAACCTGGGGGCAAAAACTGGCACCCGGTGCCTCACCTAACCTAGCGTACCAACTTGCGACTAAGGGACTCTGAACATATAATGTCATAATTTGTCCATGGGGCCACATTGCAAGACACTTTACGAAGCAAATTATAAAATTGAACAGAAACTAGCGCTGACTAAACATCAATATAAAGCTGGGCCAACAAGGCCGTCATAACTTCTACAGCTGACAAAGCTAACAGGATATGTCTATAAGCCTCTACTGATGGATGTATTGTGATCGGAACAGGGCCCTGACCTACCCATAACATACATACATATATACAGAAGATGTACACAAAACCCTAGACCCGGAAACTCCAAAGTACGTGGAGTTTATCGATCAGGCTGAACTCGGAAAACACCTACTGAGAAGGTCTACATGTATGTCTATCTGAACCTGCACGCATGAAATGCAGCATCCCCAGAAAAAGGACGTCGGTACGAAATAATGTACCGAGTATGTAAGGCAATAACATAATTGAAAGTTGAAACTGAACTGATAATATAATAAATAAAAGTAACTGGGAGTCAAAAATAATCTGGAGATATACTTACCTATTGATACTAACTCAACTCATTCAATATAGTAAGTAAAATAAATGTTCGACCCTATAAGGCTCGGTACGTGTAACTGCTCGGTCGTAGTAAGCTCGCTCATAGGCGCTCGACCATACTAGGCTCTCTATCTCGGTTATCTTGGGCTTGCTCATAGGTGCTCGGCCATAATAGGCTCGGTATATAACTTACCATCTGATCAGAGGTTGCCCAATAGGGGCCTGCCCATCGATTATAGCTCGATGGTGGTGAAAATACTGTAATACTGTATATATATATATATAGACCCTCTACTCTCTTGACTGGAAGAAAATAATACTTAACTGAATATAAAGTCCCGATAAAGGAGAATATTGTAACTTCTGATACTAGGATAATGTGAATAAATCTATGAATACAAAATTCTCTTTATGTCTCATTGTCAAACATATGTAGTTACGGGATCATGCCAAAATGAAGGAAAGGTTTAGCCTTAACATACCTTACCACAATCTTTCCAATCATCAAGTTTAACTCGCCTCTTCGCACCTTAATCTACAACAATAATAATAATACTATCATTAAGTTACGAAAGGTACAACTATGGCACAATGAACGACAAGCTTATTTTGTATTAAAACGGGCAGCATCTCCCCTATAATCCCTACTTCCTCCAAATTTAAGATAACACCAACAACACCAAAAAAACAACAATAACAATATATATACATTATTTTCTAACCTTATATACACCACAAAATACTACAAAGCATCCCAACACACCCCTCTCTTCATACACAAAACGACCACCGTAGTAGTATCAAACAACCCGAAAATGTTACGACGAACTACCAGCCCACCATCCTGCATTTATGTGGTGTTTCTCCACACCCTTACTCCTCCAAAACTCCACAAAATAGTAGTAAAACACGCATCCCAATAGTAACAAAAAATAGTCCACAAAACAGTCTGCTATAAGTGAATAACTCGAACTCACGACTTCCGATCACCGTCCCGTGAGTTCTTACAAATATAGAATGACTTACTATGTATTTACAGCATAAAAAATGGATGAAAGAGATAATTAAACTTACCTTATTTTTTGTATAACTCAACTCCTATATTGGTTCTTCAAACTCTATGTTTTACCTCCAATTAGAACTTGAAAGGGAGAGAAAATCAAGTGGGGTTTGTGGAAAATTTTTGGGAGGATTTTTGCAGAGCTTATGTCTGGTTATTATGCGCTATTATCAGTTTAATATATGAAGGAGATAGGCCTTTAAACAGGCATCTTTGGACGACCCGAACTGGCCCATTTTTGGACTCTCATTTAAGCAAGTTGGTGACAGACTATGCAGTCTCGCAAAAATGCCCATATCTCTCTACTCCAACATCGTATTGACAAACGGTTTAATGCGTTAGAAACTAGACTCATAGATATTTAATTTTATGGGTGGAACACCCCATAACTCTAAGTATATTGGGAGAAAATCGCAGTTACATTCGACACAAAGTTGCAGTAAAACTTATGAACGTAACTTGTGATGACTTTCATCGACTTTTGTTCCACCACTAGATTGAATTCAAAACATAACATCCGACTATCATACGACTATCATAACTCATAAAATAACCTACTTAGCATGTTAAGCACCCTAGTCTCACTCCAAAAGTACATGTTATAACATTCCCAACTTGTCGACTTTCGACGAAACATTATTTTCTTCAATTCCTTTAGCTTCTGAACCTTCCAACCTTTTTTGCACTTGTTGTTCATGATCTTCAATATTTGTAACCTCCGAGGTAACATGATTAACTTACTTTATATATTTTCAAAGATGATCTCATTTTTTGTCCTACATTAGTTTGCTCACGACGCAGTTTTTACGTACGAAAATATAGGGTGTAACACGTTTTCTCTTCCCTTTCTGTTTTTATATGTGATATTGCATGTGATTTTACAGTTATAATGCTCCTAGATTTTGGATTTAATGAAAGTGTTTGGTTGTTATGGGTATGACCTTAATCAAGTTAATATGATGTTCAATGAATGAAATTGGGAATTTATGTCAGGTTTTAATTATTCCTACTACCTGGAGTTTCTTACAATTTATATGGTTGTCTATGTTCACTCTTCTCTGGTTTGAACATAGATTTTTCTCAAGCATTTTTGTCTTGAGCCTCTAAAGTAGATTTAGATGAGTTTCTTTAAGATTTTGTGAATTTTTCAGTGGTTTTGCTTGTTTTTGGAAGGTAGTTTCTCAATTTTTTACACTTGCAAAGGTATCTATAATTGACAATACAGGAATGGAGTGAAGGAGCTGAACTATGTGAACAATTATAGAGTGCCAAAGTGATTTTAGCTCCAGATTAAGTAATAGTTATGTCTTTACGAGTTGGTGATTTTTAATTATTATTAAAGCATCCATGAAAGAACTTTGGTCATTGTATTTTGTATAGGGTTAACTTTCTTTTCCAGTTCGAAATATGCCTACCATCATAAGCATTTTGTATTTTGAGTTTGTTGGTTACCGAAACTTACTAGTAATATTTAATTTACTAACGAGAATAGTCTACTTGTATGATGAGAGCTTGATGAGAATGTATTAACTTATTAGTGGAAGCTAATTTCTTCATGATAGTAATTTTTATTGTTCTGATGATTTTTTTCCTTTGAGCCTTGAGTTGAGAAATTGGAGAAAAAGAAAAGAGAATGAATATATAAACCTTGTGTGATGGAGAAAAGCAAGAGAGAAACAATATAGCTATATAAAAACTTGTGTGAGAGAGAGAAAAATAAGAGAGATCCAAGTCACTTTCTTATTGAGTAACTAATCCTAACACTTGTTATCCTGCTGCATTATTGAGTAACTAATCCTAACACCTACTATCATTCACTTCAGTACTATTTCTTTTATGTTATATATTGGTATTCAATCATAAAAAAGGTAAAATAATACCGGCTTAACTATCCGGGGTGAATTCTTTTAGATAGAAAACTGTGAGATAAAAATCTTTCGCGATACCTGCCTCTTTGGTTTTCTATGTTTTTTATTTCATGTGAGATTTTTGTTAGAAGGATTTACTGATTCATACGAAAATTGACATTTTAGAAATTTAAGATTCATATTTTTTTCTTTAATGGATTTACTGATAAAGTTAAGATGGCTATGAGCTGCAGGACCATAGCTGCAACAGTAACCAGTCCATAAGTTGTTGTGTCAGATACCCCAGTAGCCTGCTTGAATTTCGTATCAAGCGATGAAAGTTTGAAGCAAATGGAGGTTTGTTTTTGGAGTATAGGCTATAAGTCACTATTGACTTTCTGAAGAAAAGATAAGTTAATTATTTGTAATTCTTGGTTTTAGACTACTGTTCAAGCTCTATGTCAATTATTATTTGGTTACGTTATTGTGAGTTCCTGATTATTTGTGCGTCATGACTTGTCTTGGGAGTAACAGAGCTGCTAGAAGCTTATGTCAAGAGGCAATAGATTTGGAATTAAGCATTAAGGAATAGCAGTTACTGGTCAGATTGGTTTTTCTAACAAGGTACATATCTTAAAAGACTATTATCCTTTAGTAGTGTGTGCAAACTTTCTGCAATTGATATAGATCAATTCTACAAGTGCAAAAAAAATTTATCTTTTATTTTAGACGCTTCATAGTTGGTCAACTTTTCTGGTCACCTGAAAATGGATCCAACAGACGAGGTCATGCTATAAAATTAACGGGTAGATACTCTCTGAACTAAACAAAAAAATATATATGTTGCACTAAAAGGGTGTAATTAATCTTCATTTAAAAGTATAACAGGAAAATGCAGTCTATTAGTAAGATTAAATGACTAAACTTTATTTAAAAGCTTTAGCTGCTCAAGATGTAGCTAAGGCTGCCTTTGCAGTAGGAAAAGAGCAACCTGTAGCTATTGAAGCCAAGGAAAACCTCGAGTAAGTGTCTATGATTATTGTCCAACATGAAAAACCAAAGATAGGGTGGTAAAATCTTCCTCACTTATAAATTATAGTTTCAATTTTCTATAGAATTTATACTGACATAGTGTTTAGTGATTTTATACTTTATTATTTGGAGTGCTTACAACATCAATTAATTGATGGCTCCTAGAAATGATTGGATGTAATATTTACATCTATAAGAAGAAAAGATTTCCTTTGATATTGAGATCTCAAAAAATTAAAATATTTTTGGGGTAATACTGCTTGTGAATATATTCTTTTATGAAATATCTACTAATTATTTATTTATAATTTTTTGTAGGCGAAGCAAATGAATGAATAATAGACAATAGCAGAGAAGAACTTGGATGTATTAGTGATCGTTGATAGAGTTTCAGATGTTCTAGGAATTATTTATTTTTGAACTTTTTGAAAACTTAAGTATGCCATTATATATTTTGATACACAAGTTGAATATTTTGGATTATGATTTTATTGATCAATAGTTTTCTTTTGTGATTTATGCAAATCTCAGAGCATTATATTTTATTACATAGGTTAATTACTTATCACAGCCAAATAAAAAGGTAAATTCTCACATTATTAAGTTGTTGCAATAGGTTCCAAAACCGTTGTAAAGGACTTAATAAAGTGTTGCAATACACTAGGAAACCGTTGCAATAGCCTTACAAATTGTTGCAATAGTCTTAACAAACAGTCGCAATAGCTCGTAATAACCGTTGCTTTATATGCATAATAACCGTTGCAATATCCTCAACAACCGTTGTATGAAGTGATATTGCAACAGGTACCCACTACTAGAAATTCGGCAAAAATCGACCAAGGTCGACCGACCAACTTTGGTCAAATTTTCAATATCCTCAATTTTTTTTTTTACGAAACCGACCAACTTTGGTCGGTTTTCTTTGGCGCAAAAATGCGGGAAACTATTTTTGAGTCCCGCGAAATTTATATTTCAAGAAACCGACCAACTTTGGTCTGTTTTTCAATTAAAATAAATAAAAATTAATATTAAAAAAAATGACAAAAATTAGTCGGTTAATTCGGCAGATCATTTAAAAAAACAAATCAACTTTGATCGGTAATTTTACTTTTTAATAAAACCGACCAACTTTGGTCGGTTATTTTCATGCGAAAATATAATTAAAGAGTATAAATCAAATAAAAGACAGTCTTAAAACAAAATGTACCAATGGTCTAGTGGTAGAATAGTATTCTGCCACAGTACAGACCCCGGTTCGATTCCCAGATGGTGAATATTTTTATTACATAATTAAAATACCGACCAACTTTGGTCGGGTTTTTTTTTTGCAATATTTTTTTTTTGAATTTAATTGACCGACCAAAGTTGGTCAGTAATTTCCAACCAACTTTGGTCGGTATTCCTTTCCGACCACAAAAATACCGTCCACACATAAATGGTTGTGTTTTGGTCGGTTTTTGGCCCTTACCGACCAACGTTGGTCCATTTTTTTGGTCGGTTTTTACCAAATTTCTAGTAGTGACTCAACCGACCTATTAGACTAAATAACCATTATAATAGATGAGCCTATTGTAACGGTCCAAAACCCTTGCAATAGAAATCCTACCGCAATGGTTGTAGAACCATTACAATAAACCGTTGCAGTAGACCTATTGGCACGCGATCTGGTGAAATGGTCCTTAAATCGTTGCAAAAGGTCTATCGCAATGGTTTTGCTGTCTATAGCAACGATTTTGCAACCGTCACAATAGGTCTGTTTTCTAGTAGTAGAATTTGACGACTTAGTATAAGCTGGAGGGAACGGCCTTCATGGGGTGTATCCATGGTCGCTCCACTATGGCGTTGTACGCGGTGTCTTAGTCCATGATGTGGAATGTGGTTTGAAGAGTCATGCCACCGGCCAGAACAGGGAGTGTGATTTCCCCGGATGTCCGTTCAACTTCATTGTTAAAACCAGTTAGCGTGATGTAGCGTGGTACTATCTTATCCTCGAGTTTCATTTGGTAAGTACTCGGGGATAGATAATGCACGCGCCGCTCCCGTCATCTATCATAATGCGTTTAACATCAGTATCTAAAATTCGCAGAGTAATAACGAGTGAGTCATTATGCGAAAAAGCCAAACCGTCGGCATCCGACTGTCGAAGATGATACTTTCTTCGAGTTCATCGTATCATTCACGGGTGATAGATCACATGAGTTTGTGGGTAGTGGTGAAATTCACATTGTTGATAGAGGCATCATTGCCGCCGCCGATACGAGCTGGTGAGGGTGGCTTAGGCGGCCCTTGATGTTCGCGTCCTCTGGAGAAATTGGTTTCTCCCCTATCACTTAGCAGCTCTTTAAGTGGTCCTTGTCGTAACATGTTCACGACTTCCTGCCTCAAGGCGATGCAATCTTCAGTCTTGTGCCCTCGTTCCTGGTGGAACTCATAGAAAGCGTCGAATTTTCTGGTGTTAGGATCCGATCTCATCTTTGGAGTCCACTTCACTTTTGGCCCGAGCTTCTCCAGGGCATAGACTATCTCTGTAGGTTACACACAAAAATTGTGAGTAGATAATAGGGGGCATACCTCTGTCGCTCCGATGAGTTCCCATCCTTGGTCTGGATGGACCTTCTTCATAGCGGGGGGAGGGGGCAGCGGCCGCCCTGATATATGGTTGATGTTGTTCCCTATTAGGTCGCAGAACTGGATGATCTCTTCTGGCATTATCTTTTCGATCCTCTCTTGATTCGGCTTGTACCGAGGTTAATCGGTGAGTCGACCCGTTGAGGTAGTCCTCATCTGCACAGACCTCGACACAATAAGCATTATGGATTTCGTCCCAAGTGGTCGGGGGTACTTCATCAACCGACTCAATAGTTTCCTAGTTGCTCTTGAACCATATCTACTCAGACGGTTCTAAAAAGCCGCGACTGTCATCCCTTAGGATACATTTGGCAATGTCATCCTTACTCGGTTGAACCGAGCAAGGAAATCCCTCAGTGCCTCCCCCAGAGACTGTTTAATAGCAAATATGTCGTTCACTCTCGCATCGGCCTTCTTGGCTTCGTCATGAGCTATCACGAACATTCTCTTCCATTTCTTCAAAAGTTCTACGGAGCATGCCGGTAGCTGTGAATACTAGGTTAGTGCCCCTCCAGTGAGGGTTTCGCCGAACTTCTTCAACAAAATGGAAGGGACTTATTCTTTGGCAAGGTCGTTGCCTTTTACGACGGTGACGTAATGAGTCACATGATCCTCGGGGTCGGTGAGTTGTCGTATACTCTGAGGTAGGGCAGCATTTTGAAGGATTTTTGGTATAGCATACGGTGCTGCATCATCACTGTAGGGCTGCTCGGCGAACCGGCCGACATCCCTCTTCTGCAACAGCTTAGGAGTGCCTGGTAACTTGTCGGCCCTTTCTTGGTGTTCTTTCATTTGACCTCGGAGCGCCTTCCATCCTTTTTAGGATGGTCGTGAGGGCGTTTTCACCTGCATTGTCAATGACATTATGAGTAATACATGTAGTCTAAGGGAGAGGTGGATTGCATTGTTAATCTATTTGTTATATCGTGCAAGTCCTTACAGTTTCTGCAGTCGTGCCTGGAGCAGGCTTGCTGAGGATGCTCGTTAGCGTGTTGATCAGACATGCCTCGAGGAGTTTTTGTACAGTTGGGGGTATCCCTTCCTCTACAGACATGGAGGCTCCTTTACCTCGGGGTTTCGTTATGCTACAGTATGGGGTGGTGACCCGTCTCGCCTAGGGGATGCACTGGGTGTCGTGTCCTCACCCGCCGTTTCACAACTTTCATTGATGACGTTCATGAGGTTGGTTGGGAGGTCACTTGCTATTCTCGTCCTTTCTTCTCGGTTACCTGCCATGTAGGGTTTTGTATGCACAAAGAAAGGAGATCTTGGGTTTTGTAATGTTAGTGACTCGTGATAGTCGTAGATCTAGAGGAAACTAAAAATTTAACTAAGAAATCTCCACAGACGGCGCCAAATTGTTTGACCAAAACTATGGCTCTTGGTTAAAATAATTAAATTTATGTAATTATGGGTTAAACATAGTTAACAATAATATTTATAGATGTAGCTTTCAAGAGTGCAATAAACTTTAGATGGATTTGGTCAAATAGTGATAATAATATGCAATAACTGTTCCAAAAAGCACGAGCAATAATGTAGCATTTAATAACAATGAATAACAATAAATGGCACTAAGTAAATATGAGAAATGATTCACCCAATAAAGGATAAACTAGATGGTTGTTCCTTCCATCAATGATGAGTGACAGACAAATCCTTGAATATTCGAGTTATTCTCGGATTTGATGAAAAAATATGGAATAATATAGATAAGAATCTCAATAAAAAAGCGGTATTTGTATCTTAGTAAGAGAGAGAAAGAGAATCTTTTTGTCCAAGTGTGTTCTTACAAATGAATATTACATGCCCTTATCATTATCTTTCTTTTCTATTTATATGGGGCATGTTCCTATGAAACCCTAACAGTACAAGCGTAGGGAATATAGAAGGAATATCCAGTAAAATATTCCCTTTTAACATTCTATCTTATAAACTAGTCGTTACAGTTGTATCAACAATGCTCGACCTCGACTCTTATTGGCATCTCGACCACGGCTCTCGTCGACTCTTCGACTATGAATCTTGCTGCTTCTTGACCCATCTCGACTAACGACGACTCAAGAATTTCTTTTTTAGGATTATCTTGTTCCAAATATTATAAGGACTGATTTTGACCCATACAAGTTAGTCATTGTGCGGTGTGCCCCGAATAGCAAGGACAACGCCGATGATAGCGAGATTATCCTGCCTCTTGGCGACCTTGAAAGTATCAGGTGGTTATGGACCTGTTACCAGGCAGTTGACGGAGGCACGTGCCTGCTATAATGCACACTGATCAGCAACGTGTTTGTACATATAAGTTGTAGGCGTTTGGACATAAAAATTATAACTTTTTTATTAAAAAATAGTATTTAGAGTTGAGGTGAAAAATAAACTATTTTAAAATTTGGAATCATGTTTGGACATACCTTTCACTTGAAAAAATGTTGTAGTTTTGTGAATGGGAAAAAAATATTTCTAAAAATTTTGATATGTTTTGGTTTTCTAATAATCTCGATAACTCCCATCCCTTTCATATCCATAACCCCCAAATATTTAATGTGTAACTCTATGATAATTTATCTTTTTTTTATTATTTTTTCTTTCATCTCATTTAATCTATTTAACATAATGGAATAATAAAGGACCTAATGTAACCGTTTTCTAGAACATAGCACACTTAGCTTTAGCACTTGAATATCATTTTCATTTATCATTGTTGTCCTTTGTTTGTTTAAAATTTAAAATATTACTTTCATAACTCATACCACCTTAACTTCTACTCTTAATAATATCCATAACTCTCATGCTTTTCATATTCGTAACCCCCAAACATTTAATTTAAAAATTAAGATACCTTATGGTATTCATTTATTTTTCCCTATATAAATTTATAACTTTGTTTCATGAGACCCCCACCCAAGGTTATCCTTTTATTTCTTTATCTAAAATAGTAATGTCGTCATATTTACTGCAGTATTGGATTCATGTTTTAGTTTGCACCGAGGAAGAAGGCTCTTGAATAATGATACATTTGCGGGAGAGGGTGTCAGCAAGAGCTCGAAAAACTATACATTGATTGCATTTCTTTTTCCATTATTTTCTTATGGCTTGTCCTAAGGTGTATCTTTTTCTTCTCTATTTACTTTCTCGTGTGTTCTCTTTCGTTTTATATGAACTTTCGATTGTCACAAGTCTGTATTTTTGTTTAGGCTCAAATTAGTCACTTATGAGTTAAACTTTGTTGGAAGTTTGCTAATTACTAACCAATAATAACTCATTGCGTAAAAGGAATAAATTTTAAACATTAAAATGCATCATTGAATATTTTGGAAACACTTCTTATTGTAGTCAATAAAAAGTGTTGGAGCAAAGAGTCACGAAGCAGGCGCAGGTTCTTCTCTGTTGAGCCTTCTGCATGTTTGTTTCTTCTATAATACAAATTATTTTCTGCTTCATTACTATTTGTGATTTTTATAATGTAAGTAGTGAATTTGTGTTTCATTTTATTCGTAGGATTGGATTGTATATTATATGTACAACAAAATAAAATACCTCTTTTGCTAATAGGATACAAATAATCATAACAAGTACCCTAAAGTGGATATGTTTGATTCTTCTCAAATTGTAATAATTTCTTTTCGAAATTTGTGTTTTGATTTTCTTCTTTGAATTGAATTGCTTATTATTTGTAAGATGAAAGTAAGTGTGTGTGTATATATATATATATATAAAGTTTTTGGTTTTGTTGATAGAATACAAATAATTGGAGCAAGTATTGTGAAGTGAAGTACGCTCTTCTCCTTGGAATAAAGAATAAAGAATAAAGAACAGTCTGGTGCACTAAGCTCTCAATATGCGCGGGGTTCGGGGAAGGGCCGGACCATAAGGGTTCGGGGAAGGGCCGGACCATAAGGGTCTATTGTACGCGACTTTACCCTGCATTTCTGCAAGAGGCTGTTTCCACGGCTCGAACCTGTGACCTCCTGGTCACATGGCAACAACTTTACCAGTTACGCCAAGTCTCACCTTCCCTTAGAATAAAGAATATGAGAAGGAAACTAAAATCCATTGAAATCAAGAAAAAATATCCTACGCAGGTAAATTTCCAGCATACTGGATCTCGAAGAAGGGACCAAAACATATTTGCCGATCCTTGTCCCCCAAGACCTAAAAAGAAAGCCGTTAGGCAACCTTCCATTGATGCGGCTGGCCATTCCTTGTTTGCTGTTTCAGCAACCATCTTTTGATTCCAATACGAACCACTGACTATCCCCTCTCAGGGGGGGGATAGAAAGGACCCACTTTTTTCAAAAAAATCCTTTCTCTTTTATTTCGTTTTTAAAAGAAAATGGGGAAAAAATGCAATTACCTAAAATCCAATTCTAATTAAAATGCTAAATATGTGATTGGGGGCCTGCACAAGCGATGGAGCATTTGATTTAATTCGATACAACGCGCAAAATATGTAGAATTATCTTTTATATATATATGGAAGACATTATCTCTTTCATCTACTATATATGTAAAAAATATTTTAAAATTTAGTGATATTTTTTACAACCGCGTGAAACGCGAAAAATTTCACTAGTTTAATATAAAAAGCTTGGGATCTTTGTTTCAGGATCTCTTAACTGTAGAATCAATGATTAACATTATCTTGTCAGAATAATTGATGATATCCTATCGCAATCTTCTAAATCTCCTCGTTGATCACTAATTCTGTGCACTTATTATAAGAAAATAAAGAAAATCAGAACCTGTAAAGATGATAGTTCTGATATTCAAGTAAGCTCCAAATTTACAACTGATAGTTCTCAACCTTGGCAAAAAAAAAAAAGGAAACCAAAGCCAAAAAATGAAAAACAAGGAGAGGGAGGTTCCAGATTGCTATTGAAATAGCTAATGAAAGAAAAATAACAAGTTCATTCCTGCTCTTCTAAGTGAGCCTTCTGTCTATTTATGCCTTTTGTGTAGCTGGGCTGGTGTCGTTTTCTCTAACAACTTGGCAGATGGTATTTGTCTTGGAGTTTGGGACCACGTATTGGTTCAGGTGTCTTGTCATATTTTTATCCCTGGTACTGCGCCTCAGGCCATCAGATGTGTGCAGTTGATTTGTTACAATGCCGCCCCCGTGAAGACGAACCTTGTCCTCAAGGTTCCCATGCTGCATCAGAATGAGGAAGTCATGTACATTTGATAAGGCACTGATGCACTTGATGGCTACCTCTAGTAATTGTTCGTGTCTGTAACACGCCCTCTGGTTGTAGGTTCATAGATGAGGAATTATCTAAAAGATCAATGGGAGTGATCTGATGGGAAGGGTCCCCCAAGCATTTGCGAAGCACAGATACATGAAAGACCGGATGGATCTTAGAGGATGGAGGAAGTTCCAGCTTGTAAGCTACCTCGCCAATGCGCTGAACAATCCGAAAGAGTCCAAAAAATCATCGACTGAGTTTGGTGTGGCGTTGTAAGAGCAGTGAGAGTTGGCCATATGGACGGAGACGAACATACACCCAGTCTCCCACCTCAAAGGTTACTTCACGCCGATGCTTGTCCGCTGAAGCTTTCATACGAGTTTGAGCTTGTAACAGATTGGCCTTTAAAACAACTAAAGTATCATCACGCTGAATGAGAGATGCAGCCACACAAGGATTAGTAGAACTATCCCTGACATACCTAACAACCGTTGGAGGGGGATGCCCATACACAACTTCAAATAGTGTCACTTTAGAGTTGTGCTGATATGAAGTATTGTACCAAAATTCGGCCCATGGCAAAAGAGGAAACCAAGTCGCTAGTGTATCAGTTGCAAAACAACGAAGGTACATCTCCAAGCATTTGTTTAAGGTCTCCGTTTGACCATCAGATTGAGGATGATAAGCAGAGCTTAAGGCCAATTGTGTACCTTGAAGTTGATGAATTTCATGCCAAAATTCAGATAAGAAGAGAGGGTCACGGTCAGAAACAATTGTCAGAGGAAATCCATGAAGCCGAATGAACTCCTTAACAAATATTTCAGCAATCTTGTGACTGGTGAAATGGGTGGGCAAAGCAATAAAGTGGCCGTATTTGGATAGACGGTCCACAATAACCCAAATGACAGTTTTACCATGAGAAGAAGGAAGACCTGGGATAAAATCCATGGAAATGTCTTCAAATATGGTATTAGGAATTGGCAATTGAGAAAGCAAACCAGCAGGTTTCAAGTTAAGAGTCTTTCATTTGTTGACAAATATGACACTCCATAACATGTTTCTTAACATCAGTACGCATATCCGCCCAATAAAAATTGGAGGAAAGGCGATGAAATGTACGGGATATGCCAGCATGACCCCCGAGCTTTGAAGAGTAAAATTCATCAAGTAATAAAGTGTGAAGTTGACTATTATGAGGAATCACTAAACGATTTCGGAATAAGAGAAGACCCCCTTGGAAAGAAAACTGTGGTAATGATTCGGATTCTCATGTAACTGTTTTTGCAATGCAACTAATTCAGAGTCGGATTTGTTTAGTTTGCACAATTGATCAATTAAAGCTAACTCTGTAACTGCCAACGTCAAAGCCTACATTGTAGATGCTCGAGATAATGCATCAGCAGCGGCATTAAGCTTTCCTGGACTATAGCAAATGTCAAAATCATATCCGATCAATTTGCTAAGCCATCTTTGTTGTTCCGGAGTTTGAATGACTTGACTGGTAAGAGACTTCAACGGTTGTTGATCCGTTATGATAATGAATCTGCGTCCCAAAAGGTATTGGCGCCATTTTTGGACAGCTTGAGTTATAGCAAACATTTCTCTATTGTAGGTGGAAGCCAATTGCATTCTCGGGGATAAATTCTGACTAAAGAAGGCAACAGGATGGCCTTCTTGAGATAAAACTGCACCAATCCCTGTTCCCGAAGCATCGGTCTCCACAGTAAAGACTTTAGAAAAATCCGGTAATGCCAAAACAGGAACAGAGCTCAAAGCCTTTTTCAGTTGGAGAAAGGCAGCGGAAGCAACATCAGACCATAAAGAATCTTTTTTTAAGAGATCTGTAAGTGGTGAAGCCAATTGAGCATACCCTTTCACAAAAGGGTGATAGTATCTCGTTAAGCCAAGGAAACCACGCACATCTTTGACAGAAGTAGGCAGAGGCCATGATAAAATAGCAGTAATCTTTTCCGGATCAACTTGAAGACTTTTCGAAGAAAGGATGTGGCCGAGATAGGCGATTGAAGATTGGCCAAAATGACACTTGGAGCGTTTAACAACCAGGGAATTTTGGCGCAGGAGATCAAACACTGATTGAAGATGATTGAGATGATCCTGCCATGACTGACTATACTACACATGTATATCGTCAAAGAACACCAACACCAACACAAACTAGGGGAGGAAAGGCTTGAAAATAGAATTCATGGTAAACTGAAAAGTAGATGGGGCATCACAGAGAACTCATAGTGCCCGTCATGAGTGCGAAAAGTTGTCTTCTCAATATCAGGTGGATGAAGACGTATCTGATGATATCCTGCCAAAAGATCTAATTTGGAGAAGAAGGCAACATTATGAAGTTCATCAAATAACTCATCGACAATAGGAATTGGGAAGCGGCCCTTGACAGTTATGGAGTTTAAAGCTCTATAGTCCACACAAAAATGCCATGTTCCATCATTTTTACGAACCAATAGGACAGGAGAAGAATAAGGACTGGAACTATGGCGGATGATCCCAGATTTGAGCATCTCGGAAACTTGACGTCCAATCTCCTCCTTCTGAACGTGAGGGTATCTATATGGGCGAACATTCACTGGATTAGCGCTAGGAATAAGAGGTATCTGATGGTCCTGAGGTCAGGATGGTGGCAATGAATTAAAGGGTTGGAATATATCATTGTAATTGTCCAACACAGATAATAAATCGGGTGAATATTGTGAGCACAAATCGGCACCCTGTGATGGAATTTCCAATCTCAGAAGATAAGAAATAGAATCTGTCTTTGAAAAGCGGCGGAGAGTGGAAATATTAACTTGACTTGGGACTGAACAGGGATCCCCAACCCAACAAATATGTTTTCCATCCATATTAAATTCAAATAAACGGTTAATATAATCTGAGGTTCTAGGACCCAAGGTGGCTAGCCAAATCACTCCCAAAACCATATTAGACCCATGTAGATCAATGACAAAAAAATTGGCTAAGAAAGAGTACCCCTGAATGGTTAAAGCGGTGGGGTCAATTCAGGGGTCAAATTGGGTTGTTGGGTCAGAGAAAAGGGATGTGGTTTAGTAAAAGAAGTGGGCCAGGTTGTTTGTTTGGGCTGGGCCAAATATTTCTATTCTTGCAAGAAGGCCAAGCCGATGGCCTCATTCAAGTCTGTTGGACGAAAGGAGAGCACATCAGCCTTAATCTCTGGCTGGAGCCCTGAAGTAAAACAATGTTTCAACATGGGCGGTGACATCTCTGTTGTACGGTTAGCAAGCTTTTCAGAGCGGCAGAGATAGTCATGAACAGAAGAAGTCATTTGTAATTTTGCGATCAAACTCTCCGGTGACTCAAATGATTTCGTCCCAAAACGAGTCACAAAAGCTCTCATTAAGTGAGCCCAACCGCATAACTGATGATTTCGATACATCCATTGATACCAATCTCTGGCGTCACCTTTAAGGAAGAAGGAAAATTGATTGATACGTTCTTCATCAGAAATATTGTAGTGGTCGAAATATTGATGGGCTTGAAAGATCCAACTGTTACACCCCATATTTTTGTACGTGAAAGTACGCCATAAATAAATTGATGAAAGTTTGGAAATGATATTACATCCCGCATTTTTGTATATTAAAATTTTATCGTAAGTTAATCGACGTGAATTCGGGAATGGGGTTATTTTGAAATTATAAGCATTATACTATTTCAAACAAGTGATGGGTAAATTGGTGAAGTTGAGAGGGTAAGCAAATCAAAAAAAATAAATTTCGTCAAAATTTGACATTTTGAGATAAAATACGGCCCGAGATAAAATACCCGGCATTTACGGACTAGTGTCATACAAGGTATCGCATGACCATAATAGTAAGGTGTACAAAGTGTATTAAAAGTGAGTAGTATTTTGAGTAATTTGAGATAATTCATAATTAGGTGGATAATTGGATAATAATAAACGGCAAAGGGCCAAATATACTCCACTACTTTCGAAAATGATCTAAGAATACCCCTCGTTATACTATTGGGTTATCTATACCCCTCCAGTCATACTTTGGGTTCAAATATACCTCTCATTTAAACGGAGGGACACGTGTCATCGTCCTGTTGGTCAATTCTAAATATCTCATAATTAATTAAAAAGACTCATTACCCATACCCGAAAAATAATAATTTTTTTTTTGTAAAAACTGGAAAAAACTGAAATTATTTTTACTAAAAACTGGAAAAAAAATGAAAATATCTTTTTTTCAGTTTTTACAAAAAGAACTGCTTTAGAAAAAACTGAAAAATATTTTCTAAAATAATGTTTTTGTAAAAACTGGAAACAAAAGCTGAAAATTAATTTTCTAAAGCAATTTTTTTTATAAAAACTGGAAAAAAAACTGATGTTTTTTTATAAAAAATGAAAAAAAAACCAGTTTTTACAAAAAAAGCTGCTTTAAAAAAAGCTGAAAAATATTTTCTAAAACAATATTTTTGTAAAAACTAAAAAATAAAATAAAAAACTAAAAAGCAATTTTCTAAAGCAATTTTTTGTAAAAACTGAAAAAACAAATTTTTTTTTTTTTCAGTTTTTAGTTAAAAGTATTTCAGTTTTTTCCAGTTTTTAATTGCTTTAGAAAATTATTTTTCAGTTTTGTTTTTCAGTTTTTACAAAAACATTGTTTTAGAAAATATTTTTCAGTTTTTTTAAAGCAGTTTTTTTGTAAAAACTGGAAAAAAAATATTTTCATTTTTTTTTCTGTTTTTAGTAAAAAAAAATTTTTATTTTTTTCCAGTTTTTACAAACAAAAAAAATTATTTTTCGTGTATGGATAATGAGTCTTTTTAATTAATTAGGAGATATTTAAAATTGACCAACAGGACGATGACACGAGTCCCTCCGTTTAAATTAGGGGTATATTTGAACCCAAAGTATGAATGTTGGGGGATAGATAACCCAATAGTATAACGATGGGTATTCTTAGACCATTTTCGAAAGTAGAAAGGTATATTTGGCCATTTGCCGATTAATAAATTTTAGTGGGAGATTAATTAAAAAAATCTTTGGATAAGGTTGAAGCCCCTAACGTGGCAGCCAATAAGAGCTAAAAGAATGGCTCTTGAATTAAGAAGCAACATGGCACATTTGGAAGACTAAAGGGGCTAAGTCATCAAAATTAGTGGGACCTACCAACTAACTTTTTTGAAGAATTCATTTTACAGTGCTAAGCTTCATTTTTTGATACTAAAGCTTACGGACGAGACTCCAAGAATTCAACCAAAATAATTCTTTATCATCTTAGCAATGTGGGTTGCTTCAATATTTCCTTCAAAACGTGAGATTTCAAGGCTCTTCACGAATTCAAAGTATGATATTCCATAGCGTCTTCAACACTTCAAAAACCCGAGATTTCAGAGTACCTTAATTAACTATACGGTGTAATCTTTCTCAAGAGAATCGACTCATGTATGTTAAGGCTATATCTTCTTTCTTTTTGGCATGATCTATACGACACGAACGAAACGAGCAAATGCACAATTTCCACAAATGACTATTCATAGAAATATTATGGGTGTCTATATTCTTGATTCCCCGTATGAATTATGATTATATCTTCTGTTCATGGGTCTCAGAAAAATACGTATTTGATAAAGTTTTATCCGACAGACATATTATTTTTATGACATTCCGAGAAAATTTTATTAACGTATTTCTTATGCATTTCATGCATTTATACATGTACATTGACTCATGACCAGATGTCATTTATACATGTACATTGACCAATGACCAAATGGCGTTATATACGTGTATATTATATGTATATGGGATATGGGAAAAGGTTACAACATTATATACGTACCACCATTTGATCAGCTGGTATACGTTGATGATTTACCCACAGTGGCCGAGATGATATAATGGGATGCCCTTAGAGGCTTGATGATGTTATGAACGCATATACCTATGCATGGTATGACATTTATACGCATATGCATGACATTATAAATATGAAATGATTCACAGAGTTATTTAGACATACATGTCGAGTCTTTTATTCCATGTTTCTTTCATGTCTATTATTTACCGATTTTCATTCCTTATATACTCGGTGCATTATTTGTACTGACGTCCCTTTTGCCTAGGGACACTGCGTTTCATGTCCGCAGGTCTCGATAGCCAGGTCGAGAGTCCTCCAAGTAGGCGATCAGCTCAGCGGAAGATGTTGGTGCATTTCATTTGCTCTAGAGTTGCTTGTTTGGTCAGTATGATTTAGATGTGTATTGTTTGGTATGGCGTTGCTCTGTCCCGACTTTTATGACAATTATGTATTCTTAGAGGCTTGTAGACAGATGTCATGTACGTAAAAGATTGTATGGCCTTGTCGGCCTATATTCAATGTACGAGTGATTATTTTGGTCTTAGAGGCCCATATGTCTTATATATAAGTTGGTATTACATGTTGTATTCTATCTATCTCACGGCAGCCTCTCTGGCTCAGTTATTTATGATAGTATGATACGAAAAGATACGTTATGTTGGTACTCGGTTGAGTAAGGTACAGGGTGCCCGTCGCGGCCCATCGGTTTGGATCGTGACACCAACTCTCCGCAGCGTTACCGTCACACTTCGATAAATCAATCGCTCTATCTCTGTGTATAAGTGATTAAAGGGTTGTTGTTGCTGTGGTTGAGGGAAGTTAAGAGCTGGGGTTTGCGGTGTGGTTCGTTGGTGATATCCAGTTTGTTGTTGCAGCATTGTTGACTGACCCAACACAGAGGAAGAAGGGCTAGCGGCGGTCGGTGCCGGCGTCGGAGAGGGAGCTCTCTGAGAAGCAATGTGCGCAACAATCTCCTGAAGGGTACTGTTAATGGAGTCCAAAGCTTTGGTGTGAACAACTGATTATTCTTGGAGCTGTTTCACAGCTTCCTCCAAGGATTTCGACCGAGTGTTATGTGCACCACCACCCATTTGTTGAAGGAGGGTCAATGAAAGCACCAAATGTAAGATGATAGTTATGATATTCAAGTAAGCTCCAAATTTACAACTCATAGTTCTCAACCTTGGCAAAAAAACAAGGAAACCAAAGCAAAAAAATGGAAAACAAGAAGAGGGAGGTTCCAGATTGCTATTGAAATAGCTAATGAAAGAAAAATAAGAAGTTCATTCCTGCTCTTCTAAGTGAGCCTTCTGTCTATTTATACATTTTGCGTAGCTGGGCTGGTGTCGTTTTCTCTAACAACTTGGCAGATGGTATTTGTCTTGGAGTTTGGGATCACGTATTGGTCCAGGTGTCTTGGCATATTCTTATCCCTGGTACTGCGCCTCAGGCCATCAGATGTGTGCAGCTGATTTGTTACATAACCTCATAATACTTTTTTGCTTTAAGTAAGGAATTAATCAAGTTTAGCCGGGCGGATAACAGCTGGGCCTAGCCAGGGCCTGCACTCATGTTCTACGCTCCAAAAAATAAAGAGAGCATTTTCAGTGGCCTCCTTTTTCGGAAAAATAGCACGGGCTAGTCAGTTTTCGAATCGGTCATTCAAAAATAGCTAGCGTTTGCAAATTCATTGAAAAATAACCATTATTTTACTGCAACACGGAAAGTTCCAGCATAATATACTGGAGATCGGTGCATTATGTATGAACTTCCAGCATATTATGCTGGATCGGTATATTATATTGGAACTCCAGTTTACTTATGCCGGATACTGGAGTTCTAGTATACTTATGTTGGAACTCCAGTATAATATGCTGGAGTATTTTTCGAATTTTGAACAGTATTTTCGTTCAAATTAATCTTTACATGAAAAGTGGCTAAATTTAATTATTTTAGAAACTGTGATTATTTTTGAACGACCACTTATAAATTTGACTATTTTTGAATTTCACCCCTCCTTTTCACATGAACCTGGTTCAAGACAAAGGAGTGGCGCATTTCTTTTTATTAAGTATTAGAATACTTGAGTTCTGTTTGAATGGAGGCCAAAGGAAATTAGGAAGGAGTGGGAGACACCATCAAGGCCAAGCTATAATTAACCAATATACTCAGAGAGCAAAATACATGGATGAAAATTAAAGCATGCGTAGTTTCACTTATTACTCTGTTCCATTTCATGTGGAGGTATTTAATTAATTGATCAGAAATTTAAGAAAACTATTGACATATATGTCAATAATATGCAAAATAAATTTTTTTCTTATAAAAGAATAAATTTTTTTATCAAGTGAATTCTAAGTCATATCAATAAGAGTAAAATGGTAGTAATGTTAAGATTAAATAGTTTGCTAAAAAATCGTCACCTAACACACAAAAACAAAAAAAGTGCCACACACTCCCATGCTTAACTTAATAGGTCAAAGAATAATAAAACTTTTTTTCGAGGGGTCAAAGTACAATATGTCAATAATAACTTGTAAGGAAACGAAGAACAGTAGCTCAAAGAAGTTTCCATTTTGACGAGTGAGAGTGAAAATGAGCTGAGCTGCCATACACTTTAATAGGGCAGATGCATTGCTTTTATTGAGAATCAGCAAGGCAATTGGGCACACAGTACATTTATACCAGTAGTAATGGCATTGGTCTTTACTATAATTGCACGCATGTATTGCATGTTATTACTACAGTACACCGACCAGGACCAAATATCGAATGGGGCACTATCGCAGCTACTCATAGTTTGCCACTTTGCCTAAAGAGTATGAAAACCAATGTTATTTTAGACGTCAATGAATGATTAAACACGGAATTTTAAAAAGAATAATATAATATTTCTATGACAGTAAAGTATATATGTTTCCTCCGTTTTAATTTATATGACATAATTTTTTAATTAGTATGTTTCAAAAAGAAAGACATATTTTCGTATTTAAAAATAATTTAATTTTAAATTTTTTATTTTACTTAATTTATTTTTAATGAGAATTTTTTATAGTCACACAAATATTATGATTCTTCAAAACTTTTATCATAACACAAGTTTTAAATTTTTTTTTTTAATTATATAGCAAATCATAAGTCACATAAATTGAAACCGATGGAGTAGTAAGAACGTTATATCAACTCTGCCAAAGTGAGGATGAATTTTATTTATTAATCATAGGTTCCCTTCATTTTCAACTTACGGTGTGCAAGACAAGGATGAGCTAATGAACATATTATATCCTCAAGTTACGTCTGTCCCCGCTAGTCTCAATTTTCCGGATATTAACATGGCAAAAGTTAAAAGTTTGGCCGCTAGTTTAGCTAAAATTCTGAGAGGTCAAATTTTATTTTTTATTTTTTTTCGGAAACGACACTTAGAAATTTGAGATGTTTGGCTAAAACAATTAAGTGCTTTTGAGCAAAATCAGTAGAAGTAACGTTTTTGCTTTTGGAAAGAAGCAACAAATTCTAGCTTCTTTCAAGAAGTAGGAGCAGAAAATTAATTTTTTCAAGACAAAAATATCGTTATTATAAATTTATATTTCTTAAGTTACTCTTCATTAATTTAACCTTTTTTTTAATCTCTACCATCTCTTTCTTCTCTTTTTTTTAACCGTATTTTTATTCTTCTTCTCTATTTCCTCTTTGAAATAATCTCTATACTATAAATAGATCTCTTCTTTTCTCTTCCACCGTTTCTTCTTTTCTTCGTCTCCTATTTCTTATTGAAATAACAATGTTAGTTACTAGATTCAAGTACTTTCTTCAAAAGGTATAATTTTTTCCTTTTGTAGTATTTCAATATAATATGATCTCTAGTTTGTAGTTTATTTATATTTCTTTTTGACATGCATGAGTATAATATAGTGGACAAAATGCAATACTAGTTACTTTTGACTCAAAATTTAGATATAGGTTTAAACAATTAGATTTTCTAGTAAAATAGAGTTAATCATAGCCAATATTAATATCCGAAAGATGTATTAATCGATTTTGGGGGAAGATAGTAGGGGTATAATCTAAGTAGAAATAAATGGTGATAACATTGGTATATTCAATGATCCGAAAATGAAGGGGGATAGAATTAAATAACAATAAATAATAATGAATGATATTTAAGTAAATAAAAGGATGTGAGTCGCCTAAAAAGGATTAGATTCTTTAGTATTCTTTCTAACAATGATGAATGATTGATGAGCCTTTGATTATTCGGATTCTCCTTGGATCGTGGGAGAAAAGTTAGACAGGAATCTCAAGAAAAATGTATATTTTGTATGTGTATAATAAAGCAAGAATCTTCAGATAATGTCAATGTGTTGTCTTACAAATGAGTGCTCAATGTCCCCCATAACAATGTCTCTTTCTATTTATAAGGGGACATGTACCACAAAAACCCTAATAGTACAGATCCACTTTTACTTGTTCACTATTCTAAAAATATATTTTCAATTTTTACTTGTCTACTTTTGCATATCAAGAGAAAAATAATTTGCTTCTTCCAGTTTTGCCCTTAACATTAATTGTTCATTCCAAATCATTTTTCAAATGGGTAAAAACCATTTACATCCCCAAGTTTACTTTAAAAATCAAACTCATCCTCCAACTTTAAACAATTATCATTTTCATCCTTTTTATCCTATGCAATGTTGACATTTTCGACTCCCCATTAGGGGTGTTCAAAAAAACCTGAAAAACCGAACCAAATCGTAACCGAACCAAACCGACCAAAAAACCGGATACTTTTTAGGTTTGGTTTGGTTTTCGACCAAAAAACTGATACTTTTTAGGTTTGGTTTGGTTTTGGTTTTGAATTTTAAAAACAGATCAAATTTGGTTTGGTTTTGGTTTTAATCAAAAAAATAACCGAACCAAACTAACTATAGAAGTAGTTATTTAAATTTATTATTACACCTATATATATGTATATTTTTATATAAAGTTTCTAAAATGTTATGGTACATATTAATCATTTGTATTTTAAGTCTAGTTCTTTGCTATTACAATAGTCTAATTCTTTGCCTTTATATTCTAGTTTGATTGGTAGTTTGCTTTTGCTAAGTACAAGAATTATTTCATGTTAAAAATAATCGATTTTTAATTGAGTACTTAAATTATTCATCACTATTTGATTCAATTATCATCAATATATCATGGTAAATGATAGATTTCTCAAAGAGCAATTGATTTGATAGTGTTACGTTGAAAATGTAGTCGCCGGAATATGTGTTTTGGTAGTGTATGTCTCATATTTAAGAAAAAACCCGATAAATAACCGAAAAACCGATAAAAACCGGAAAAAAAACGAATCCCTGAAAAAACCGACTTAATTGGTTTGATTTGGCTCCAACATTTTAAGAACTGACTTACTTGGTTTGGTTTCTTTTTAGGGAAAAACCGATCCAAACCGAACCATGAACACCCCTACTCCACATATATGTAATACATTTTTTATATTATTTAGATATTTTTTAATGCATGTACTTATTCATATATTAAAAATATTATAACTCATTATATAATTTAATCTAAGTTCACTAACATTATAAATAAAATAATCATATTATGAATTTATTACAAAATGTATTCCTACTTTATTATTATTATTATTATTTTAATATTATGTATATTAAAATGCATATAATGTATGCGGTGTGTGTGTGATTTTAAGATCCGATATTTTTATTATTCTCTACGTGTATATAAATTTTTGAAGTTTGATTGTAATTACTAGATCTTTTCTAAATTATAATTAAAGTTCATGTAACGTATAAATAGATAATTTTTGCAAATTTATTATAAAATTTACCTCTATTTTTCGTCCATTAAATTCTTATTATCTGTATTGTATAATTTATAAAAGTTTCACTCTCTTTTATTCTCAATTTTGTAAATAGACTGAATTTTGATTGCTATTAATAAAATTATTGATACGAGTAAATTATTTTTTTTTATTTTTTATTTTTCTCATTTATTTGACTATTGAACATCATTAACTTATATGCTTGATTACTACTACTTTTTTTTGGTTTCGAAAAAGTTTTTTTAATTTGTTTATAGGTAAGTTGATAACATAAATTAAAATATAAAAATATTATTATATTAAAAAATAAAAATAATTAAGAGATACAAATTTTAGAGGGTAAAATAGGCATTTTAAGAAGTCACCTTTGATATGAGGAGCATAATGATAATTGTTTAAAGTTGGAGGATGAGTTTGATTTTTAAAGCAAACTTGAGGGATGTAAATGATTTTCACCCTTTTTCAAATTCATTAAGACTATACACCAATTAATATGAATATCATGATAAATTATGCACTTTATTTATTATTTCTTATAGGATGTGCAAAGTCAATAGTGAACAAATAAAAGTGAACGGGGAGTAGTTCATCATTAATATTGCTTAGTCCGTAGACCATTTGTCCCACTCCTACAGAAAAAAGAGAGAAAACAAGTTTCTTTTATTTTAATTTGTGCGGTAACATTAGTCCTCCACTGTCCAAAACTCCTTTCCATGCTCTTTAGAATAAGGCCATTGCCTAAAAATCATTAGGAACCGTAATGATATTACCTGCATTACCTCCATTTTTTTGTTAAATAAATCTATCTCACAAGAAACGTGGCCGTGAAAGGCTGCAAAAATCCCATTTTTAAAGAAAATTTAATGTTACTTAACCGGAAGTCCGGAATTTCATTATCATGAACAGTTGCTTAATGACTAGTCAATTTTTGTACATTGACAAAAAGGCATTTTTGTCAATGTATAGTGTAAGAGAAGACAACTTGATGTATAGTGTAAGAGAAGACATTTATTGTGTAATACTGTTCATATACCAATACCAAATACTACAATAAAAGCTTCACTCAAAAGCTAACAATAAATCTCACATCATCTTTTATTCAATGCTATACTTAACCATATTTTGCACAACCTAGCAAGAAAACCCCATCAAAAAGTTCTTTGAAAAATGGGCAACATTTGGTTTTTGGTTTTTCTCCTTCACAAAATTATTGCCACTGAAGCTGCAATGAGTGTAGGTGGTGGTGTTGGTATGGGGGTAGGTGTTGGTGGTGGGGTGGGGGGTGGGGGTGTTTGGATTGGTGGAGGAATTAACAGCCCAAGTCCTACTTCTTCTGATATTAACAAAGCTTACACTGCTCTTCAAACATGGAAATCAGCAATTACAGATGACCCTTTGGGAATCTTGAATAGTTGGGTTGGTACAAATGTTTGTGCTTACAAAGGAGTCTTTTGTTCAGAATCTCAAGATTATATGGGCAACCCAACTTTAGTTGTTGCAGGTATTGATCTAAACCATGCAAATTTACAAGGCATTCTTGTTAAGGAACTGTCCTTTTTAGCAGAAATGTCCATTTTTCATCTCAACAGTAACAGATTTTCAGGGCCAATTCCGCAAACTTTCAGAGACCTTACTTCTCTTACTGAGTTAGACCTCAGTAATAACCATTTTTCTGGTACATTTCCTACTGCTGTTTTACTCATCCCAAATCTTCTTTATTTAGACCTCAGATTTAACAGCTTCTCAGGGCCAATTCCAGAAGACCTTTTCAACAAAAAACTTGATGCTATTTTTCTTAATAACAACCAGTTTGATGGTGAACTTCCTCAGAATTTAGGGAATTCTCCATCTTCAGTTATCAATCTGGCTAATAACAAGTTGACTGGGAACATTCCATTTAGTTTGGGGTACATGGGTCCAAGAATTAAGGAGATTTTGTTCCTAAATAACCAGTTAACTGGTTGTATTCCAGAAGGGGTTGGTATGTGGACAGATTTGCAAGTTTTGGATGTGAGTTTCAATTCATTAATGGGGCATTTGCCTGATACTCTTTCTTGCTTGAGTGGGATTGAGGTACTCAACTTAGCACACAACAAACTTTCTGGGGATTTACCAGACTTGGTTTGTTCATTGAGAAGCCTTATCAATTTGACTCTTACTTACAATTTCTTCTCTGGTTTGAGCCAAGATTGTGACAAACTTCCCTATAGGAATGTGGGGTTTGATTTCTCATTGAATTGTATTCCAGGTAAGCAAATGCAAAGGCCTCAACCAGAGTGTTCTCTCATTCCTGGTGGTAGTCTTAGTTGTCTTAGAATACCTTCAGCTAAGCCTCTTGTTTGTGGGTCAATAATTAGTGAAGAAGAAATTGTGTCAACACCTCCTTCTCATTGATTTTGATTTTTATAAAATTTAATTTTTTTTTCTTAATTTGAGATTTTGGGAGTGAAATCAGGGCACTCTGACCAATATTCTTTATGTTTGTTGGATAACAGGCTAGTATGGGCTGGCTGTTTTCATTATAACATAGAGAAGTTATGACTTGTAGCTACAAATTTATTTCTCCAAGTCAAGTAATTAATAGTTTGGATATAGTTCTGTTCATTATTTTAATAGCTTGCTGAGTGATGTTTTCATGCTTTATCATATCTTGACTGTGTGGGCTTACTCACATTGTCTATCCCACGCTCGAATAAAGGAGAATTGCGATAGGCTCGCAACCAGCATAAGATTTGTCAATTCATGATAAATTCTCATAATACCGGACTTCAACTTTGTTTGCGACTAAGGCGTAATTATTGTTGTATCATATGTTAAATGGTTGCAGTACTAAGTACCACAACTAACAACGACAAATAAAATGGTTGGATGTCACATTACTCAACAAACATCCACATGCTGTGGTATTGTATGTGGTGTGGACTATAAGAGCATTTACTATGGTTGTGCCTTCAAGAACATGGAGTAGTTATATGCTCAAGTATGAGAAAAATATAACTAGAAAGGATACAAAAGAAAAACATAATGACCTACAGAAAAAAGTTTCACGTGAGGAACAGTTGAATTGATTGCTGAATGGCATTTTCCCTAATTTGTGAGTACCTGATTTAGGAAGATGGACGATTTGCTACTGCCCAAAACCCAGAATTCCAGACCCCAAAATACCAAGCATTGCGATTCATGGTAAGAGGCCCAAAATCCCTATTTATTCCACAGGTCCTTTTTAATTTCCTAAAGCCAGTAAAGTTACAGGTCCTTCATGTGATGTTTTTGCTAAGGCTGTTAGCAACATGACACTAGCATTTTGTTCCATCAAAATCAAGTCTTACGTATATATGGATATGGTGGGTTCATTTTCAAAATGGTGTTGCTTGGTATGCACCCATCTTTTTAAGAGGGCTGATTGAGATCAGGTATCGCTCAAATGGCAGCTGTTTTCAAAGAAATCACCTCAGATTATATCGCAAGAACAATTGGACTAAAGTATGGCTATGAAAAATAGTAAAGGATTTACCCTGTGCACGTCTTGTTACCCTGTTAACACGAGGATGGGGAAAGCGGGCTTATCCCATATGCAACTTTCACCTGCATTTCTGCAAAGATGTTAGAGGTTATTTTAACGCCTGTAACCCGTGACTAAGATTTTCCCAAAATAGTATTTCTCTAGCTGCATTAATACCTCCCAGAAAATAGCAAAGCTAATTTTAGTAACATTTTCATTTATTTGTCCGAAGAAAATCAAGTTGACGCACCAAGTTAAAATCTTAAAATCCATGGAAGCTTACAATCATTAAAAAAGTAAGAGATCAATTTAGATCGATCAAGGCGTCTTTCACATCTTGTGAAAAAATGTTATACACAAGTTCAATAGTAGCAGCTAATGGCAATGTCAAAGAACATACTTTAGACAAGTCCTCTATCATCACGCAATATAGTACATGGGATTTGGAAGTTTAAAGGACCTTTTGGCAACAGCGAAACCGTTCAAGTCACTCCACTGATCTCCAGAGCTCCCATGAATCCTGTAACCTTCATCTTCTAATTCCTTTCTTTTCTCAGATTTGTATTGGGTTGCCAGTTTACTTTTATCAGAAGGTCCCCTGTTCCATTGCAAAGGTTCAGCCACAGATTTTAAAGTTATTTGGCCCAACATTTACTTATACAACCATCTGTGCACCAATTGCAAATAAAGGAACACAATATGAAAATATGAGAGTTTTTTTGAATACCTCAAAATAAGCTTTTCCCAATTGCTGTATCCAGCATACACCAGATTCTTTTCTGTATAATTCCTTTGAAATTCACTCCGACCAGTCAACAAGAATATCTTAAATCCTCGCTGTTGTAGCTCCTTGTACAGTTTTAAACTTGCAGGTATAGCAGGAGCTTCTGCTTCATTTACCCATTTGTCAAAGGCGATTTCATCAAAGATCTCTGATCTACATACAAGTTACAACAGCAAAATGTGATCAACCACATGACAACACAACAACAACAACAACAACAACAAAGAATCAAAAGAATTACAGAGAAATGAACATTTGACGGCAAAGTGGATCTTCAACTAGTGTTGTCAAAGCGAAAGCCTAGAAAAGTAATGTCAACAGAGGCTTTAGGCGAAAAGCGCAATTAAAGTGAGGGTTTTAACGAAGAAAAGCACAAATCAAGAAAGAAATAAAAAATATATATATAATGCCAAAAGATAAAAACGCAAACAACAACTATTACATGGACAAAGAAATTGAAAGAAAAAATATTAAGTGAAATATACTACAATAAGAACAACATAACACCTCAACCCCAAACAAGTTGGGATCAGCTATATGAATCCTCATTAACCATGTCGATCCATTTAAGCTCAAAACAATCTAATATTATATTATATAACAAAACGGAAAAAAACAAGTAGTAAAAGTTCTCAATATTATCCATTGATAACTAAATTTTTGATATGACTAAAAGACTCCAAAAAATATAGGACCTAAAGTATATGTATCAACATGAAAGTTTAATCCCAACTAATTAGTATCATCCATATAGATCTTTTTCTTCCATTTAGCCATATTTTTCAATAGGCCTACATAGATTCCAAGAGGTTATAGGTCCAGGCTACTTTCCTCATGTGATTTTAGGTCTACCTTGTCGTTTCTTAACACCTCCTCTCACCATGCTTTTACACCTACTAACCGGTGTATTTTGACGTTGACATAGGAGTTCGAACATGGCCAAACCATCTCAAGCAACCTTCTCTCATTTATCCTCAATGTGTGCTACTTGCACTTTTTGCCAAATATGATCATTTTTAATCTTACCTAATCCCCTATGACCACACAACCATCTTGGCCCTCCGCATCTTTGCCACTTATCTTGTAGATATAACACCTTGTATAACATCTTTCCTTTAGTCATTAAAGGGCTATTTCTCCTACCTTTCTTTCTAAGCATGATTTCATTCCACTAGTGCTTCTTTCTATCCTTCGGATAGCATTACATAGCTTGTGAGCCGTCCTACTCCAACCTCTCCAAAACACATTCAAACCTCTATTGGGATACCATTTGGACCATAGACTTTTCTAATCCTTATATTTTTCATGACATCATTTTCTTCTACCAACCTAATTCTACAAGTAAGGTTACAGTTTCTATCGTGCACAGATGAGATTAAGTGAAATATACGAATTAAAAATCATATGAATCAAGTTCAAAAATCATTTTAAGAATCCTAATTGATGCAAAGATGCAATTTTAAGTTTCTAATTCAAAATTTATGGCTAGTTTCTATTAAAATTTCTTAATTTCCTATTCTTAATCACTGAATATTCATTTATAATGCTTTTTACACAAATAACATATAATTTTTTAGATATGTTTATTGTTTAGTACTTCCCTCCTCAAGGCAGAGCTCATGCGTGATGAGGCACACACCTTAGTACCTTGTGGAAAGCAATCCATGTGAGGCGAGACACCAAGCCCATGTTGCACCAAATTTCAAGGTCTTAGGTACACTTTAAACGATCTACACCGTCTTCAACTGGACTTCAAATACTTAAGTATCAAAAGTCAACAAGAGGCACACTTTCTTCTATTATTTTCTTGACAAACAAGGGGAATACTTAGCCGACTGTTTAATTTTGACAATATTCTTACCCCTGTTTATCCAAGACTTTTTGGTAAAGCATAGAGTATCCAGTAAATCAAGAATGCGGATAGGTAGAACTACAGAACGAGAACTCGAGGAGCATCCAAATAAAGCTACATTCTAGTAACTGGTAATCCCCTCCCAGTTTTACCATAAATGTCTGCTTGAACTTAAACTCGCGAAAACGACATGACTTTCTCTTGTTGTAGGTTCTAGAATTATAGAACTTTAAACTGGTAATACCATATAACTTCTTAAATTTACTTTCGAGATTGACAAAACCAAATGAAATCCTTTTTTTTAATAGTCATTAACCACACCAGACCTTATGAAATATTGCTTCCAAAGCATAATGGCTTAAACGCTAAATCTTAAAGAAAAACAAAATGATAACTACTTTAGCAGGTAATAAATTCTTTCCATCACTAAACCATTTCATATCTGCCCAGCACGAGATTAGACAATCATTGCCCTACAACTATTGAGTTGTATGATCAGAATGCACAAGCAAGTAAAAGTTTACAAAGTGCAATCGATTTTAAATCAGAACATCTAAACTGACCCTCCTGTGTCAGCCAAACTACACTAAATAATTAGAATCTTCTTGGTTAGCAGTATCACGTGGAAGTCAACTTTAAATGGAAAACCACCTTATGAACATTGAAACCAAGGGTTAAATTTTCAACATAACTTTGGCTCAACATTTGTACTTAAATAAATAGTTCAAAACCGGAATGTGTAGCATTAAAACAGAGTAATCCTCAAGAAAGTACACAAATTGTAGTATATACTTCTTTCTTAAGTAGAATACCAAGTTTTCCAGGCTAAACAGCGGATTGTTTTTAAAATATTTACCTTTTGACAGCGACTCGTCCATCTTATGGTTAATTGGTAAAAGAGGCATAATGGAGTATCCCTAAAGCTTTTCCATAAAGCAGAAACTAGGAAAATTGCCAGTTATAGAAAATGAGTTGAAGATTATATTGCTTAGAAACTTCAAGCATGTTACACTCTAACCAAATGCAATATACACCTTGATCCTTGATAAACACCAGTCTACTGTCACATAGAAAGAAGCTTAGGCATTCATCTCAACCAACATCTCAAACCATTACTGTTTTAGGTTCACAGTTAAAGAATACACTGATATTACTTAAATTAAATTTGCATTCTAGGATTTAGGAAAATTCAAATAGAAATAAAAACTATGGAAAATCAAATCACCATGCTTCTACGAGAGAACATAATTTGGATAAAAGTTCATTCCTACTGCTTTTAAAAAAGATGAAAATTTGCGAGGCTAGCTTCAAAGGACTACAACTAAGCCTTCTAATTGCATCAATGGAGTCTAATTTTCACCTCGAAGTCCTATCAGGCTTGGGTAAGTAAAGAAATAGATAAGTAAACAAGCTAATGCATGAAGCTGCAAAATAACACCTCTCAGCCTGTTTGAATGGCTGAACTGCGGATCGGAGATTTTACTCATCAAAAAATCTGTGGATTGGAGATTTTGAGAGTCTTTAGGTACAGAGTGCATAGAACCATTAGGCTGTTCTTTCTGCGCACTTCTGAGTATGTAGCAAGTGGTTGTTGCATGATTGCTTAATAAACAAAGGTTATGGCATGAAGATGGAGTGAGAGTTCCTAAAGCTTTGTCACACTTGTTTGTTATGGTTAGATTCAGATGTGCATGCTCGCACTACTTTCACAGTAATACTTTATCTTGCAGAGGATACTTGTAAAGTACTAACGGATGCTCAACTAAGAGTTACTAGAATCATAATCACCACAATAAAATGAATATTTTGTATATTTAGGTACGTCTAATGATCTACTTCAATATGGCATAATGAAAATCATGCAGACCAACAAGTATATAAGCTTTTCCTAGCAAAAGAAGACGGTTGGACATGAAGGCAGAAGAAGGAATTTTCACAACTTTACAAGCTACAGGTGATCTTTGAAGCAAGACCAACAAATTGGAACTTCAGTCTTTTGAGTTAGTTAATTATCAAAAACTTTGTCCAAAAGCATACATGAGATCTCAGTGAGGCCGATTTTGTGTATTTATGCAGCAGCCTATCAATAATATTGCCTAAGTTTTGCAATCACATCTAATGGCATGATCGCTTTAGGATTTCTTATTTATTCATATTTAGCTGATGTTGATGTGAATTAAGAGTAAATGCTATCTTTCCCCAAGACAAATATATCCACAGAATTAGCAAGTTTTTAACAAACAAAATGAAACCAACAGCACTATACCAGAGCACAAATTACACAGAAACTGAAACTGTTCAAAATCATTAACAAAAGGGACGTCCAAACATTATAGTGATACCCACAAATGCATATGAAAAATAGAGAAAATTAGAAGTTACCCGAAGCCATGGGTGACATAGTAGGGCAAGTTGGAGAGCAAAGTTTCATCAATGTCGAAGACCCAAGCGTCCTTTCCATCGTTTGAAACCTTAACCGTATTGGCAAACGCCAGCGACAGGTCAGCCACCGCACCGCAATCTGAAGAGTAACGATCGCCGTTCATGTAGTCCTGGACGAAAGAAGCGCACCTTTCGGGAATCAAAGCCCAGAAACCAGCATCATTAGTCTCAACGGTGAACCGCCAGCTCTCACAGTACAAAGCATTGTTATTGTCTTTGGGAATCTTACGGTGGCGATTGATGGTTAAAAGTTGTAAGATTTCGGGGGTGATTCCGAGAATAGACTGAGAGAATGAGGTGGAGACGAAGGTGAAGGAGATGAAAAGAGCTAACATTAAGTTTTGAGCGTACGCCATGATAGGCTAGCATAATCTGGAATCGTCAAGCTAGGGAAGAAGAGACCGGAACCGGATTTGCCCAATCAAAAATGAAGCCGTCACATTCTGTCATTATTATATACGTATGATTTTCTGCCTTCTAATAAGATTTATAATTTTGTATTTGGAGAGTTAATAAAATTAGTCCCTAAACTAATTTTGTATGTGCAATAGATACTCATAATATGTGCAAAAATGATGACTTGGATTTATATTATATATTTTATGATTTTTTTTCTATGATTAATTGACTTGTTTGAGGTTTTATTCCAAGAATTTTGCCTAAGTTGTTAGTTATTTGATATAGGTACATTGGAGGCCAAAATAGAGCTAAGGAGCTATTTGGAGGCATAAAAAATGAAGTTAGTCAGTTAGAGACAATTTGGGAATGGAACTTAAAGGAAAAAGATGGCCATAGATAATGCGAATTAAGGCAAAGAGATGTTTGGGAATTTGGGTTGGGAGCAATAGTATCTACCGGGTAACACATGATCAAACTTCAACAGAGTATCACTCTTGATTTACAAATAATTTGGTCATGATTTCTAAATGAATATTGTAATTCTTGAAGTCTAATTTCGAACGGTTTAAATGATTTGTCAATTAAGCTCTCGTGCATAAAGTTATAATCATATTATCAAAGTCGCAAAGTTAAGCATGTAGGCGAGTAAAATAAATGATATGATTAATGTTTATTGTATGCGGTACCTAATAACTAACTATTAGATTGTGATGAGTAGACACTCTATAAATAGAGGCCAAACCCTAAATAACCCTAGCGTATTATGTTCTTTGAAAGCAGAGTGACAACGGTTTACGTCTCATCGTTTGTGTTCTCCGTGCTATTTGAGCGTGATAGCCAATGGATTGTCGAAATTGGTAAGGCTTAACCGCCAATAGCTACTGTGTCAATGAAGTTAAAGGATACATTTATTTAACCCTAACTCAAGATTGTATTTCTGCATATATATTGTGTCTAATCTCTGTTTACATTGAATACTTGCATTAGGATTTAAGGAACAAACAGCATGCTCTGAAACAGCAAAAATGAATGGGGAAGAAACAAATATGAAGGGAGCGCAACCCGCTCTGGAGTCTGGAGCAATACAATGAATCGAAAGAAAAAAAATTGAATAATCTTAATAAACAAATCACTCATTCCTAGTCTGTACATTGTTAATAAGTACTTTGAAAAAACAGATATAATGCTCACCTCTGCAGAAATGGGACAAAATGGAATTAGAGCCAGCACAAAATGTTGATTTCCAAATAGGGAAAATATACCTACAACTCACAGGCCACTCCAGGGTCACACCCTAATCGGGTATAGAAAAAGTCATGTTTTGTTTTCCAGAATTAATTAAAATATATATATAGGTTGAAAATCATTTGATTGTAAAAACCATGGGAGGGAAAGGGGTTTCTTCCATGCTCAAACCAGCTGCCATTCTTTGGTCATCACTGCATGCGAGTGAACAAAAACTGCAGGGCGAAAAGCTTTTCAATTTATGAGAATGACTCTTGAGCATTATTGCAAAATTCCTTTCCAAGTTTTTGAGAGAAGAGGCGACACGCGTCCATGCTAAGATCAATGGCAGCTGAAAGTGCGATAAATAGGGCAGCATCGGCCATGCAAGTTACATGTCGTACCCCAACTTGAACTGTTGGAGCACTTGGTTTGCCTTCGCCTTCAACGCTTGATCCCATCACAAATCCTCGAATAGGCGATAATGAACTCAGTGCAGAGTCTTTTACTGTGTTGTCTATGCAAAATTGCCCACCTCTTTTCATACTCATTGTGCCCTCAGCTATAGGTACACCACTAGTAAGACCAATGTCAGTAACAAGCTCAAATTTGTAACCAAGTCCATCAACTGGCCCTCTTTCGCGCCACGCCTCAAGACGACCCCATGGTTTCCAGCTGCTAACACAGGATCCATTAGGCCGGAGGATAAGCCACGCACCAGGATTTGACCGTGAAACACGGTCAGAACCTGGAGAGGGCACAAATGGAGTGATCACTGAGGCAGCTGCAACAGCTGACCCTGATAGATCATAGATAATTATCATCCACCCTTTTCGCTCCCTCCCCGGTCTGTCCCTTTCAGCAGAAAATGTTCGCATCCATCCTCTATTGCCCAAGTTAAAATCAGTTGGAAGAGATCTGTTTTTACAAAAATGAAAAGAAGAAAGAAAATATCAGCTTCAGGACCACGTATAAACAAAATTAATAACTTGAACAATACTCTACTCCATACTTTGACTGGTAATAGTAGTTGATTTGAAGGAAACGAAAAGTCAAAGAAGAATATTAACCAGTTTATGAAGGTTTTGCCCAAATTTTTGCACATGGGGAGGGAATCAATGGTAGTTGCTAATGACAGTTGCGCCTAGGAGTTAATGCTGTCTATTCTCTAATCTTTTTCATTACTAGACGAATCTAAACCTTCATAAGAAGTAAGAGGATTCAAATTGTAAGGAGGTCAGGATACAGGATCCTTTGAAACAAGCTGTATTTTTGTCATTTTTTCTCTTCACATGCAATGGACACAAAATGCACTAATGAATTGTCCGCCTTCAGATTATCAGATCACTTAAAATTGAAAAGGACATAAGCAAGTAGAATAATGAATTAAATGATTTGTGCAGCTTACAATTGTACAAAACAGCACTGAACTATGGGCTAACCACTTAGAAGTCACAATGAGTAGATCTAGCAAACAAGAATCCTAAAGATGCTGTATCTTCATATCCGCTAAGGGAACATTATTGTATGAATTCCCAAGTGCAGAGGGAAAAAAAAGGGACACCCCCGATACACTAAGCTCCCGCTATGCGCGGGGTTCAGGAAAGGACTGGACCACAAGGGTCTATTGTACGCAGTCTTACCCTGCATATCTATAAGAGGCTGTTTCCACGACTCAAACCCGTGACCTCCTGATCACATGAAGGCTACTTTACCAGTTATGCCAAGGCTCCCCTTCTCCCAATTGCAGAAGAAAGATACAAAATTCTTCATGGTCACGTGACATCAACTTTATCAGTTACGCCTAGGCTCCCCTTCTCCCAATTGCAGAAGAAAGAAACAAAATTCAAACAATGTAAAGCACTCTAAACCTACGGAAAGTTGATGATCATGTTTGCAAATAAGAAAGTTCCATAGCTTAGAGATTGTACTCAAAGCATGTGCAGCCGTTCACACAACATGCATGTGACTCTTCAGAGAGTGAGAAATACTTCAGCTTCTGGAGAAGCAAGTTTTTACATAGACAACAAGTCGAATCATGTGAGGAGGCTACCTAATCCCTAAAACACCAAATGAAGCTACCACTACAATTCTCATCACTAGACGTTTTCCCTTTGAGTTCCAACCAATAATTGTTTATTCTATTTTTCTCTTTTGTTAGTAATGAGCGAATTTGCGAGGATATAATCCTTTCAACTAATCTTTTCTAAAGTTAAAATTAAATGCTTTGTCTTTGCAAATCTATTTCTAAGCACTTAATGACAAAATTATTTTTTTTAAAGTAGTATTGACAATTGTTAGAGGGTGAGCTGTAGAATCTAAATTATGCAAAATTTCCTGCCCCCACCCCACTTGATTAATCGTTTCAACAAAGCAATTTAGTTTGACCAGTAACCATGTTTCTCTCATAACAAATTAACAACTACAGTAAAAAGAAGCGACACAATTATTTTTGTTAACAACAAATATAAAACAAAACCATAGCAAAAAGTAAATGAAAAAGAACACGTCGGCGCAAGTTAGAATTTTCAGTGGGAAGGGAAAGGTAAAATGCGCGGGAAAACAATGGGGAGGGACTCACCGTGTCCGGTTGTTGCGATCAGCACTGAACTTGCAGCTGAAAACCGGCTGCCTTATATTCCCCTGGATCTGGAAAACCACCGGGCTGCACTCCGGTTCACCTCCGAACTGGAACACGAACCGCGGGTCCGGTTCAGCCCGGACAGCCATGTGCAACACAGCCACCGCCGGTTCGCCTCCCAATTTCATCCACCCATTTTGAAACACGCTGGACTTTGAATGTGTCCCATTCAAGTTAACGCTCACCTGAACCGATCCCAGCAGCTTCCCACTGGTAACACCGCACGTGCGACCCATGCGCCCCGTGAAAACGGACACTTTTAACGAAACGGGCTTTCCAGAGAGACGCCGGAGAGTGACGGCGTCTAGATGGAACCCGGCGGCTGAGGCGGAGGACTCAGGCGGAGAAGAAGGGTATTGAGAAGTGGAACAGAGAGGGAGAATGGCAGTTTGAGAAGGGAAATTCTTGAGCTTGAGTTTAGCATAGCAAGGAGTTGAACAAGGGTGAACTCCAGAACCAGAACCAGCAGGTTTTGTTGCTGTTGGAAGTTTAAGAGCTAATGACTCAATTATCAAACGAACAAACGGGCAAGGATCCATATCATGCACTGCTGATTTCTTCTTCTTGAATTTTCTTTGTTTGGTTTTGGGTTTTTCTAAAATTAGCTAAGAGTTTGATGAGGAGAAAAGAGATGAGCCTGAGATGGTGAGTGCGAAGAAAGCATCTATCAATATTTTGGTAAATGAATGCATGTCGGCTCATACTATTTGAACCTCTCTGTCTCCTGTAATTATCAGTATTTCTCTTTCCTTCTGTTTTGTTGATTCGGCAATTTCCTTTTATTTATCGTCAACTAGTCGTCACGATATCTTGTCGTATCTGCCAGTATTTTTGGCATATTCATTACTTTCTCCGTCCCATTCACCCTTTCTTTTCTTTTTCTTTTTTTAAAAGTTTAATTTATTAATTGCGCCTATTAAATATTTTTTAAGAATTGAATAGTATTAAAAAATTATTCCTATTATTTATTTAATACTAAAGGTATTATTGGAAATAATTCATAACTTTAGTCTTAAATTTCAAAAGTAATTCGTAATTATTTTGATTCCATTCAATTTTTTGTTCTGGTTCTTCAAATTGAGCTTGATTAAGAATCGAGGATAAAAATAAGACTTTTTTCTAATGACGAGATAACATTAGACTCAAAATTAACATTGCTAATTGCAAACAGTGCACGATCAAATGTAACCATTTTCCCTTCTCCATATGATAAAGAAAAACACAACGCAAAACAACAATTTCAGTTTTCAAGTTGCATCAATTCAAATAATTTGCTAATAATAGCTTCCATAATTGAATTCATGTACTTTAAAATATAACAAAGCCTTGCCGCTTCCAAAGTTAATGTACCATTTATTAATTAAATATATAAAACTCTACAGTTAATGGTTTACATACTAATTTATCCATATTTGTGTATAGCATGAATAAAAATTTAAATGGTGGTATTTTAAGACTTTTTTTTTAACTACATAATTTTCCAGTCTTATTGTTTAATGAACATGTCACATTAAATCCGCATGATAACACCAATTGTTTATATTCTAAGAATCCATTAGCGATTCAAGTATCCATATTTTTTGTTAAAATCAATGATTCATTCTATTAACTAGTGGGTTATTTTGTACGTACTTCCAATAATTCTCACATTTAAATAACTAGTCTTAGGTACGCGCAAACTTCATATCAATAAGTATAAAATTTTAAAAATTATATAAATAATATTTATTTATGTAAAGTTGACGTGCAATTGTAAGTGTTATTTCAAAAGTATTTCTAGAATTTGATGTGAGTTAATGAATATAAAAATTATCATGAATATTGGGATAATTTATATCTAATTATAGTCTTTTTTGAATGTGTATTTACATTTTGACATAATTTTCATAGAAGGAGTATTTAATTAAATAGTAATGGACATACTATTGTATACCACATAATCAAATATAAGTTTCGACAAAAAGTTTTTCTCAAATTTTCTTAGAAAGAATTATTTGAATAGAATACCAAAACCAAACTAATTATATACCTTGAGTTTTAACCCTTTGTTGACATGAAGTCTTTCATTATTTTAATATCATTACCTTTTGCATCCTAAATCTAAAATTAAATTAAATGAGATGAAAGTGACAAAAATTATTAATAAAATCTTAAATCTAAAAACAGTATAAAGTGGTCGAAACTGAAAGTGCTTGAAATTTAATACTACTCAATTTAATTGGAGGTAAATATACAGACTTCACTAAAAGCAATTCAAAAATCAAAGTTCTAAAAAGAAGAAAAATAATTAAATCACTAATCCTAAATATTAGAAAAATAATTAAATTATTATTTTTAAATATTTAAAAAATAATTAGTGACTATTTTGTCCAGCATGAACTCTAATTTTAAAGAATAACAAAGACGAACGGCATTTCGCTAATGATCCTCATACTTAAGGTACACGTTTTGTGTGTATACCTATATCCACAACTATATAATTATTTAAAAACATAGAAATATTATTAAATAACATATTTAAGCTACAAAATAAAAAAATTTAAAATATATAAGTTCTTGAAATGATGAATATTGATATCGTTGATCTAGGCGAGAAGTAAAATAAATAAAAGCTTTTTTCAAAAAATATTAAATTATACTTAATTCTTAAAATATAACGTAACTAAAAGAGAAAAATACCTTTTCAAGATAGAATTAAATTGTTTTCAACTCCAAAAATTCATAACATAAAAATTCGTACCTCTTTTCTTCAAATAAAAAAAGTTGCAATAGTTGTTCAATTTTTTCCGTTAATGGCTTTGAATCCTAAGTCTAATGGTTTCTGGTGAGATATTAAAGATTTTGAGTGTCTAAATGTATTTCAACGTAAGTTAGTTAATATATTTGGTCCTAACTTAGAACTTTACTTTATATATGGAAGAAATTTAGTTGACTTTAATGTCCTAAATATTAGAGTTTCCTACATAATAATTCAAATATGGAAAGTTTTAATAAATACAGTTTTATTTTCAAAGGTAAATGACAATTTTATCTAGTGTGAAATCTTTTTTTAAAAGGCAAAAAAGGAGAAATAAATTTATTAAATAAAAGAAAGAATCCTGTCTCAATGAATAAAAATTTTAACTTATACAAAGTTCTAAATGAAAAGAAGAAACAAATTTTAACTTTCTCCGTGGTTCAAATAAGAAACAAATTAATAAATAAATTTTAATTAATTTTAAGCTCTTAAATATTTACAAAATTAAATAACTATTAAATGGAGTGTTTCTAATAATATTTAACATAAAATTGCGGGACTTGAGAATATATTTTTTTGCATGATAAATATCAAGTTTGAAATGAAAAAAAAAGCTTTAATTTTAAATTTTAGTCCTTTGTAGGTAAATATTATTAAAGGACTCACTTAAGCATTATTAAATAGTATTCTATTGGGTGTAAAAAACTCACGTTTTCTTATTAATTAATATGTTATTATGGTGAAAGCTAAAAATAAAGAGTTTCTTACTTAGTTCAATAAGAAAATATTTAATAACCAAAATTTTAGGTGATTTAAATGTCCTAAATATTAGGAAAGTAACTTAAATTACAATTGTGTCCAATGTGAAATTTATTTTTAGGGAGTAAAAAAGACGAACGACATTTCGCTAAGGGCCTTCGTGCTTTTAATATAGCATAGATAGATAGATAGATAGATAGATAGAGATATAGATTAGTACTCTATTCGGTCCACAATAAGTATTTTTTGGTTGTTTTCACACAGATTAAGAAATTCACCTTTTAACGTTAATTAACAATAAAATTGACCATATTAACCTTTACTATCTCTTCACATAAATACTCCTAACACATACTCAACACTATTTACTCCAAGGGCAATGTAGGAAAAAAATAATTACTTCATTCTTGAAATTTGAAAAAATCAGATATTTTGGATCACAAAAAAAAAAAGCTAAAAAATCACTTATTGTGGACCGGAGAGAGTATAAACTTTAAGTAGACTAAACTACTTTAGACATATACTCCTTAAAATCGCAATCAGCGTTGAGGCAAAAAACATATTGATTTTGAGTTAAGATTTGAAAATTGTTTTCCCACACCACGATGATACATTTTCTCATTAGTGACTCTTTTTGTTCTAGTTTCCCAACTCGTATTCCCCACCCAAAAAAAAAATCAAGAAAAACAATTAAATATTTATGCTTCTTCTATTTCATTTTACGAGTTTTAACTAGGCACAAAACTCTATAATGTAAAAACAATTTGATCATATGATCTTAAATTAAATATTTGTATAAAATATTCAAAACAGTCTTTAAATTTTATGATTTTAGACATATCATGTCATTCCTTTAATGAAGTGTCACTGCGAGCGAAATAAAAATATTGGAATTAAAAACTTGCTAAACATAAATATATGACATTTCATTTTAAATGGATTAACAAAAGAAAAGGAAAACACTTCTTTGAGACAAAGGACTTATCACCTATAACAAATAGTAGCATAAAGGATTTTGATGATATGATCTTAAATTAAATGCTTGTATAAAATATTCAAAATACGTTTGAATTTTTATGATTTTAGACTTGTAATATCACTTTTAAAAGATAGTGTCACTTAATAAATTAAAAAATGTAACAATTAAAAATTTATTAAATATAATAATAAAATATAAGACTTCTTTTGAAACAGACTAACAAAAAAATAAAACATTGAAACGAAGAACTTATTACCATGGATGGAGCTAGCCCTTCGGATATGGGTTCGGCTGAACTCCGTAATTTTAGTCCAAATCATATATTTGTCTTAAAAATTATTAAATTATGCATAAATTATTAATTTAGAACTCAGTGACTTAAAAGAATTAAAATACTGAACTTATAAGTTTCAAATCGTGGCTCCGCCTCTGCTTATTACACATAACTAACATTAATTCCTTCAAATGATTGCCCAACATGACCTATATTCATATATAAATAATACCAAAGATTCTTAACAAAATATAAATTTCTATATTAATTCAATCAGCTTTCAATAAGTTGACAATAATCCTGGTTTCTAGATTTGCTCTTCTGATATTACGGATGTTTCGAGAAAACTGGAAACGACGAAAATTTGCTGAGAAGTTTGGGAGTAAAAAAAAGGAAACAAGGTGTAATTTCAAGTGGGACCCATAACAGCTTGGCAAAAAGCTGTCACCTGCTGTCAGTATATCCTAGCTGGATTTGTATCATTTGGAAGAATTTATTTATGTTCTTCCTTTTCAGTTCTCTTCAGATATTTATGTATAGTTGTTCTAGCTTTTAAATTTATTTATTTTGAAAAGTAATTTTTTTAAAAAGTTTTTCGCTAAATATTTTGATGAGAAGTGATTTTGTATTTCACTAATTAATTTGAAAAGTATTTTTAAGCAATAATTAGTGTTTGACCGATCTTTAAAAAAATTACTTTTAATTGTATTTTTCTCAAAACAATTTTAAGATATTGTATGCAGGTGAAATCGAGCTCGTGGTGCATCCTAACCTCTGACATAGTGAGCCAGGCTCGAGACATGGCAATAAAGGACTAAAGATTGACCCCAAATCTCATCGGGTTAGAACCCGGGGCAGAACGCTTGTCTTCGAGAATATCGAAGCCTTGGTCCCGGAATCGGTCCTAGCCTCGAACGATTCGAAGACATATTGTCAGCATAGTCAACAGAAGACCGAAGTATCCGTGACCGGCCGGATATTACGGCGGGGATCTCGGCACGTATCAATAAGGATCCGACAATCAGTGAATCAAGAGATCTTTTACCTTTTATAGAAAGGTACCTAAAGTAGGACTCCCCTACTATATAAAGGGGATCTGATAATTCATAAAAGGCATTGTGACATGCATTCTGAGGCAATATATCATTATTTTTTCTGTTATTAGTTCTTTTGCTTTTGTTCGTTAGTGCTTGTTGTTACGAGCCCGGATCGAGGGTAAATATTTCACTAAGGCTTAAATCGTCTTCCTCGTGTGGTTTGAGCTTACTTCATCCTTATTGATTTAATTTGTTTTTATTTACTATTTTGTGTTAAATAAATTCGCGTATCCTTAAAACCACTTACAAATTTAATTGTTATCCGATTTTGAGGGTAAACAGTTTGGCACCCACCGTGGGGCTGAGGATAATAGTGGCTATTTGATACAAATTTTTATAACGCACACTACTTTGCACTTATTCTTTGGAGTGTCTCTAATTTCAGGTTAAAACTCAAAATGTCAAATTCACATTCAGCACCTCTACATGTTGACAATGAGTCTGTCATCAAGGCGAAAATAACGACATAGTGCCTAGTGGCGAGGTACCACCTGTTGATCCCATCGGAATTTCGGTCGCTGACCCGATTGACGCCAACTCGCATGTGGCCATCAACGCAAATCTGCCTACCAACCCCGAGAATAGCGTCCGTCGAGAAGCCCGATTAGCAACCCGAAATATACAAGACATTGGAGGGGACGGGATCAATTTACGGGTGATCTTCGAAATGTTGCAGGCTCAATAGGCGGCGATAGCCCAGTTACATAACCAAAGCCGCGCGCCGAGCAGAATTGAACCTGATCCACCCCGGGAAGTCACCCGCAGAAACGAACCAGTCGCAGAGAGGCCGAATGAAACTAAATTGGGGACCAACCCCGAGATCATAAAGATGCTCGAGGAACTGATAAAACATGTAGAACCAGGAGAGAAGAAAATCGAAGCTAATGACAAAAAGGTGGAAACCTACAATTCCAAGGTCGACCAAATTTCAGGAGCACAACCAAAATTAAAAGGCCTGGATTCCAAGAAGTTCGTTCAAAAACCATTTCCTCCGAGCGCGGCTCCAAAGCCGATCCCTAAGAAGTTTCGCATGCCCGATATTCCTAAAGTACAATGGAATGACCGACCCAAATGAGCATGTGACCTCCTATATATGTGCCATCAAAGGGAACAACTTGGAGGATAATGAGATCCTGTCAAAAGGAGCTATGATATGGTATCACAACTTACCTCCTAATTCTATTGACTCGTTTGCTATGCTTGCAGATTCCTTCGTAAACGCACACGTCGGGGCTATAAAGGTCGCGACCAGGAAGTCAGACCTTTTCAAAGTAAAACAGAAGGATAATGAGATGCTCAGAGAGTTCGTGTACCGGTTTCAAATGGAACGGATGAACCTGCCGCTGGTCGCTGATGATTGGTCCGTTCAGGCTTTCACCTAAGGACTCAACATTCGAAGCTCGTTGGCTTCACAACAGTTGAAACAAAACTTGGTAGAATATTCGGTTGTTACTTGGGCCGATGTCCATAACCGGTATCAATCGAAATTCAGGGTCGAAGATGATCATCTTGGGGCCCCTTTCGGGTTCGGGTATCCCATCAAAACCTTCGACCGAGTCAAGAGAGACATCGATCATGAACCAAGATCAAACAGGGATCGGTATCAGCCGTACAATGGAGACCGAAGAAGTAGTGGGTCTAGGCGGAACCCTATAAGAAATGAAAGAAGAAATGACCTAGGTCAAAATAACCCGGGACTCATCAGCAAAACCAGCTTTGACAGGCCTGTCGGGCCTAAAGAAGTGCCAAGATTATCGGAGTACAACTTCAACGTCGATGTTGCCGCTATCGTATCTGCCATCGAACGCATCAAAGATACCAAATGGCCTTAACCTCTACATTCCGATCCAGCCCAAAGGGATCCTAACCTAATGTGCAAATATCACGACACTCATGGCCACAGAACAGAAGACTACCGACAATTAAGAGAGGAGGTGGCCCGCCTGTTCAACAACGGACATTTCCAAGAGTTCTTGAGTGATCGGGCCAAGAACCACTTTAGGAACAGGGATTCTAATAAACAGACCGAGCAGGAGGAACTTTAGCACATCATTAACATGATCATCGGTGGGGTCGACATTCCCCAGGGGCCGATAATAAAGCGCACCAAAGTATCCATCACAAGGAAAAAATGGACTCGGGATTACGTACCGGAGACGCTGAGGGGATCGTGCAGCCACACAATAATGCACTGGTAATATCAGTACCCATAAATAAATCTCGAGTTAAGCGTGTATTAATTAATCCAGGTATCTCAACCAACATCATCAGATCGAGGGTCATGGAACAACTCGGCCTACAAGATCAGATCGTACCTGCGGTCCGAGTCCTGAACGGGTTCAACATGGCATGTGAGACCACTAAAGGGGAGATAATATTACCGGTGAACATTGCCGGAACCATTCAGGTAGCCAAGTTTTACGTAATCGAAGGAGATATGATATACAACGCTTTGTTCGGGAGGCTATGGATTCACAACATGAGAGCAATACCCTCAACACTGCACTAGGCGCTGAAATTTCGAAGACCCGGAGGAATCAAAACAGTTTATAGGGATTAACCGGCTGCCAAGGAAATGTTCGTGGTCGATGAGGTGATCTCAGCATCCACACTCTCGACATCAAAGGCTCCGAATCTGATGGCCAAAGACGTGGCCAAATAGTAATTACCGATACCAGCCTCGACAGAACCGGAGAAACAAGGGGTAGACGAGGACGACTACTACGGAGTTTCCAGATCTTTCATAGCCCCCGACGATTCCGACGCCGCCAAATCAACGGTCGAGGAACTGGAGCAAGTCATACTAATCGAACACTTGCCCGATCGAAAGGTATAGCTGGCCACGGAGTTAAGCCCCGAGCTCAGGAAAAAACACATTCGATTTCTTATAGCTAACGAAAATTGTTTCGCATGGTCCCACCTTGATATGACAGGGATCCCGCCGGAAATAATCACTCACAAGCTAAGCCTAGACCTGAAGTTCCACCCGGCTAAGAAGAAGAGGAGACCCGAGTCCGAGGTCAAACATGTTTTCATCAAGGATGAGGTATCTAAAATCCTTAAAATAGGGTATATTCAGGAGGTTAAATACCCGGATTGGTTAGAAAATATAATGGTAGTCCCTAAAAAAGGGAATAAATTAAGAATGTGTGTAGACTATAAAGACATGAATAAGGCATGTCCCAAGGACTCCTTCCCTCTGCCCAACATCGATCGCATGATCAATGCAACGGCCAGCCACGAGATCTTTAGTTTTATCGACGTCTATTTTGGGTACAACCGAAAAAACCTTCTTCATCACTAAGGACGGTACCTACTGCTATAACGTGATGCCATTTGGTCTAAAACATGTCGGTGCCACTTACCAACGCCTAGTAAACCGGATGTTCGAGAACAAATAGGAAAACAATGGAGGTTTACATTGACGATACGTTAGTTAAGTCCCTGCGAGCAGAGGACCATTTGAAACATTTGCAGGAAACCTTCAGCATATTGAAGAAATACAATATAAAGTTAAATCCGGAGAAGTGTGCATTTATAGTCGGATCCGATAAATTCCTCTGATTTATGGTATCCAACCAGGGAATCGAGATCAACATTGATAAGATCAAAGCCATCGAAGATACCACTATTGTGGAAAACGTTAAGGTCATACAAAGATTAACCGGATGCATAGCCGCCCTGGACGATTCATCTCGAGGTCTTCCGACAAAAGTCACCGGTTCTTCTCACTGTTGAAAAAGAAGAATAACTTTTCATGGACCCCAGAGTGCCAGCGGTCCTTGGAGGAGCTCAAGCGATATCTATCAAGCCTACTGCTGCTCCACACGCCGAAGACAGACAAACAGCTATACCTGTACCTGGTAGTATCAGAGATAGCGATAAGTGGAGTCCTAGTCCGGGCAGAGAAAGGTATGCAATTTCCTATTTACTATGTTATCCGGACTTTAGGCGAGGCCGAAACTAGGTACCCTCATCTAGAGAAATTAGCGCTCGCTTTGCAAAGCGCCTCTAGGAAGCTGAAACCGTATTTTCAATGTCACCCCATATATGTTGTGACTACTTACCCATTGAGTAATGTAATGCATAAACTCGAGCTCTCGGGACGGTTGGCCAAATGGGCCGTGGAGATCAGCGTGTACGATATTGAGTATCGGCCCTAGATTTCCATTAAATCTCAAATTTTGACAGACTTTGTTGCCAACTTTATGCCAGCCCTAATACCTGAGGTCGAAAGAGAGTTATTGTTGAATAAAGGGACTTCTTCGGGGATCTGGACCCTCTTTACGGATGGCGCCTCGAACGCAAAAGGGTCCGGACTTGGCATTGTATTGAAGCCACCAACAGGCAATGTAGTTAGACAATCTATTAGAACTGTAAAATTGACTAACAATGAAGCTGAATATGAGACCATGATTCCAGGTCTCGAACTAGCCAAAATCTTGGGGGCGGAGGTGATCGAAACTAAGTGCGACTCCCTCCTTGTGGTGAACCAGTTTAATGGGACGATCGAGGTCAGAGATGAACGAATGCAAAGGTACCTGATAAGTTGCAGGTAACATTACATCGGTTCAAGGAGTGAACTCTACAACACGTACCTCGGGATAAAAATACTGAGGTCGATGCCCTTGCTAACTTGGGGTCATCGGTCGAGGATGATGAGTTCGACTCGGGGGCAGTCATACAACTCATGAGATCGGTAGTGGAAGAAGGCCACACCGAGATAAACTCAATGAGACTGACATGGGACTGGAGAAATAAATATATAGAATATCTGAAGACCGGAAACTTCTCTCAGATCCAAAAAAATCGAAGGCCCTGCGTACGAAGGCAACCTGGTTTAGCTTGTCTAAATACGGAACCCTATTCAAGAGAATATTCGATGGCCGCTCGCAATATGTCGAGGACCGGGAGATACCGATTACGTTATGAGGGAAATTCATGAAGTTACCTGCGAAAATTCAGGCACCGAATCATTGGTTCAAAAAATAAATAGAGTTGGCTACTACTGGACCGGCATGGAAAAGGACGCGAAGGAGTTCGTACGAAAATATGATGAATTTCAAAGTCATGCTCCTATGATTCATCAACCTGGGGAGCTGCTGCATTCGGTCTTGTCACCCTGGCCATTCATGAAATGGGGGATAGACATCGTTGGCCCCCTTCTATGGTCACCCGGTAAGGCTTAATTTATATTATTTATGACTGACTATTTTTCTAAGTGGGTGGAAGACCAGGCATTTGAGAAGGTCAAAGAGAAGGAAGTCATCGATTTCATTTGGGACCACATCATATGCCGGTTCGGAATACCGGCCGAGATAGTGTGCGACGATGGGAAACATTTAATCGGCATCAAAGTAAGCAAGTTTCTCGAGGACCATAAGATCAAAAGGATCCTATCAATACCCTACCACCCTAGTGAGAATGGACAAGCAGATTCCACTAACAAAACCATACTACAAAACCTCAAAATGAGGTTGACCGACGCCAAAGGAAAATGGAAAGAAATCTTTCCCGAAGTTCTGTGGGCATACCGTACGACCTCAAAGTCCAGTATCGGGGCCACACCGTTCTCATTATATTACGACGCCAAAGCTCTAATACCGGTCGAATTAAGAGAATCGAGTCTCAGGTTCCAATATACAACCCAAGAATCAAACGACGAAGCCATAAATACAAGCCTGGACCTGATAGATGAAAGGCGTGAAGCCTCCCTTGTTCGGTTGGCCGCCCAAAAACAACGGATTGAGAGGTATTGCAATCGAAGAGCCAACCTTCGATATTTCAATCTCAGGGACTTAGTGTTAAGGAATGTCATGCTAAGCACCCGGAATCCGAACGAAGGGAAGTTGGGGCCGAACTAAGAAGGTCCTTATAAAATTATCGAGATCACCGGAAAGGGATCATACAAACTCAGAACAATGAACGGTGAGCAACTATCGAACAACTGGAACATAACTCACTTGAAGCGATATTACTGCTAAGGTACGACCTCATTCATTCCTTTTACTTATTTGCATTTTGAACTAACACTTGCAGGCGACCGTCAAAGAATGACACAATATTTAGGCCCGAAAGCATGCGTTGCACTCTTTTTCCCTTGAACCATTTTTGTCCCAAATAGGTTTCCGACAAGATTTTTAACAAGGCAACAATAAATCGTGCTAACTTAGAATTGAAGTCCGGCTACGAACCAGTGTCGAAGAACATGACAACAGTACTCGAGGCTTCTCTATGATCGACCTCGAACACTAGGGGGCATCATCCTCGAAAAATTACTTTAGCAAGGAAAGAAAGTTTGTGATCGAATAGTCTTAGCTCGATCGATAGGATTTACTGTAAGGGCCAAACTGTCAAATGAACCATGCCCACATAGACTGCTCGAGCCCTGACATAAAGCTTGTACACATGTGTAATCGTATATATTACTCACAGAAATCAAAAGAAGTTTCTACCTTGCGGATAATTATCTTGTCCCTTAAAAAACTTTACTCTTAAGGAATTTCCTATATTCGATCCCCTAAAGATATCGAGCCCAAGGGATGCCTTTATCCGGGTTCAAAGGATCGCTCTCACTTGGGACTACCATCCAAAGACAAACTCGGACTGCCCGGGCTACCAGAGCCCGGGGGCATAAGACCAATTAGGCAACGCCCGAACCTTAAAGGCTACGACCATCCCCATTCAGGGACTGTTATCTTGGGAAAGCCCGGATAACTCGGGGCAACAAGCCCACTGGGAGACACCTGAACTAAAAAGGCTACGACCATACTAAAACGGCTCGAAAACGTCCGAGACCCGTAACGAAAAATATGAGCTTCAAAATTTTTAAACTGGTTCAAAAGACAACCCTCAGAAAAATTATCATCTAAAAATTTCTAAGTATTTTGGGGAAAGCTTCCGGTCTTACCGAGCCCCCACAAATCGTAAACAAAATAATACCGAAAGAAAGGCCTGTTCGAACATCCGAACAAGACCTGATTATTACCTGCTAAGGCATTTCGATATCTTTGCAGTCATAAAGAATAAAGCAAAAAAGAAACGGGCTTAAAAACTGTCGAAGGGAAAAAAGAGCCTTATATACATATATATGAAAAGATCTTTACAAAGGACAAACGGCCTTGACAAAAAAGGTACAAAGGTGCAAAATATAGAAACAAAGAAAAATATACAAAGTACTTAAACGGCTTGGTCTCCACAGGAGCCCGCCTCATCACCAAGACCATCGGAGTCTCCTCCATCCTCAGATCCACCCGATCCCTCGGAGTCTTCTTCGTACTCGGGGTACGCTAACTTCCTGGCCTCGGCCTCGAACCCCTTAGCGGTCACGACCTTGGCTGACACATCAAAACCCGTGCATGAACCTCACGAGGGCCTCCCTTCGAGACTGCCACTTCGTGTATTCGACCATGTCCCTTAAGCGGTCCTGGGCTGCCCCGGCATCGGCCTTATACTGGGCCACCATCTCGTCGACATAGGCTTTGGTCACTTCAACCACCGACTTCCTTTTCCTTTGTCGCCCGAAGCTGGACCTCTGTTGAGGTCAACTGTGCTCGAGCAGTCTTTTTTTTTAAGGCCAGGTGGTCCATCTTGCCTCTCCATTCTTCAGCCTCGACCTTGACTGCATCCATCTCGACTCGGAATTGGTCGATCCGATCGATCTTCTGTTGGACTTGCGAGTTCCGACCATTAGTCACCATGTCTAGCTCATCGTCACTAACTTCAAATATTTTTACATATTTAACCAGGTCGGCGTGTTCCTTCCGAGCCACCTCCAACCTAGCTTGGAGGCTCTTAACATCTCCTTCACGTTGCTCGCTGAGGAGTTTGTAGGTATCTCTCTTCTTAGTGAGCCCTCGGACTTCGGATTCAAGCTAGTTCAGCTCGTCCCGATACCGAAGTAAAGTTTCATGGTGAATTACTGAGGCCTACAAATACAAAGAAAAATGTTAGGATTATCTATGGATTAGTCTGAGTATAAAAGGAGAAATTGAAGTCATCGAGAGATATCTGAAGTTACCCGGTTCAGTGACTGTTGTGCTTTGTTGAATAGGCAGGGCGCGTCTACCTCATTCATCTTGGCTTGGTCTTCCACGGTCACCAGGCACCGAAGGTAACTGGCTACCCCTATGAGGGCAGAGAGGACTTGGGCATTCTCCGGAACAGAGATGATGATGGATCGCTTTCGGTCAGGATCCACACTCGGAGCTGGGAACTGATTGATTAGTTTCGGGCTCGAGGAAGACCCGTTTGCTCCCGAAGATGGACTCTTCTTTGGTACCTCTAAGTCACCCATTCCGGTGACACCCTCCGTGGCGGTGGAATCCGTGCCATCAAAAATTTCGCGGAATGGGCCGTCCGCTCCATGGACCCCCTCGTTGGGATGCTCTTTCTCCGTTTGGGCCTTGTTATACATGGACTCAGTAAATGTGGGTGATTAGGTCATGTCTATCACACCGAGTGCTTCCTTCGGGGCATTGCCCGCGTCCCTAGCAGCCTAGGCCCCAGTCTCCTCAACAACCTCCTTAGCTTGAGGCAGATCGGCCTCAAGTTTCTCTGGTTCGGAGGCCGCTTGCCCTTCGAGCTGTGACGACACGCGGGCCATCAGGACAAAGGATTCTTCTTCTTCTTCGGATTTATCTCTCAGCCGGTAGAGTGAATCTGGAGGTGGTGCTCGGGCACTGGTACCTTCTTTTGGCTTGCGCACCGGCTTTCTTCTTGTTTTCTTTTTCTCTGAGCTCGGGGAACTCGGAGCCCTTTTTCTTTTCTTCTCTTTGGCCTGCCTCAGAACAGGGTACTCAGCAGGTAAGTTCTCGCCACCATATGGAGGCCTCAGTTCGGCATCCTTGGATAAACCTGCAAAAATAAGTAAAGGGAGTGATAACTGATGATAAAAGATGAATCCAAATATTACCTACTCAAGAAAGGAGTCTCACCATGGGAACGGGCCTCCCAACGGAATTTCGAGAGCTTGCGCCATAAGCGCTCGAAGTAGGGCATATGTGATACGATACCCTCAACCCACTCCTTGAGTTGAGGGACAACATTCGAGACCCGAGCGACAACTGAACCACCACAAAACACTAATAAGAAAGAAGGAAATAAGTATAAAATCGACTTTCGAAAGTAAAATTGTACTTACGTGACGTATTCCACTTCTCGGGGAATGGCATGCGCTCAGCTGGGATCAAGTCTGAAGCCCTCACTCGTACAAAATGGCCATGCCAGCCCCGATCCTGGTCTTCATCAATACTTGAGAATGGGGCTTTGATAGCCCAGCGCACGAGCTTTATCAGTCCCCATTGGAAGATACGGGGAGTGTACAAGTGTAGAACATGGTTAATGGTGAATGAGCACCCATCAATTCTGCTCAGAAAGAAATGGAGGAGGATCATGATCCTCTAGAGCGAAGGATGAATCTAACCGAGGCATACCTCGCACCTCTTACAGAAATCTATGATGATTGGGTCCATCGGGCCCAATGTAAAGGGTTAAGTGTAAACATTTTAATATCCCTCGACATGGGTGGTAATGGCTTCATCAGGGTCGGGAATTACTATGTATTTATCGGCCCAGTTGCAGTCTTTACGGACCGTAGGGAGGACTTCTTCAGTGATCAAGTAGATGTATCTCGAGGCCTCCTCACACCGGCCTTGTACGGAGGAAGGTTTTTCAACCTTGAAATCGACATTGACCGAGCATCCCCTAGGGATGAACATTTTAAAAGGGGTTTAGGTATTGGTTCATCGACGGAAACACGCGAAATGGTCTCCTCGGCTTTAGTAGCCGGCCGCGAAGTAGAAGGGGCTTCTTTCTAGGGGACAGTTTTAGAAGTTTTTGCCATTTCTTTAGAAAATGGAGGGAAAATGGGGAAGGAAAAGAAGTTGAAGGATTGTACTTGTTGGCTTGAGATGAAGATGGACAAGAGTTCTTGCAAAGGATCTCAAATAACCAGAGTAAAAGTGCTAGAAAGTATTGAAATCTTTAAGGTACGAGGGTAGAAAGTTTGGATGTAAAGTTAAAATGAACAGAGAAAGGGGTATTTATAGTATTTCAGCGGCGGTTCGCGTCCAGGAATGTCCGACCGGCGGTTGACATGCATTTAATGCCATTAGGACTTGACTGACAAGATATTTCGGCTGTTTTGTCATTTCTGTCATGGTGTATTGAAGTAAGAATCCGAAGCTCATGTCATGTCTAGTCGTCTACTCTCCGAAAAATGAGGGGACTATCTATATGCGGGTGAAATCGAGCTCGTGGTTCATCCTAGCCTCCGGCATGGTGATCCAAGCTTGAGACATGGCAATAAAGGACTGAAGATTGACCCCAAGTCTCACCGAGTTAGAACCCGGGGGCAGAACGCCTATCTTCGAGAATATCAAAGCCATGGTCCCGGAATGGGCCCTAGCCTCGAACGACTTCGAAGAAGCATTGTCAGCATAGTCAATAGAAGACTGAAGTATCAGTGACCGGCCGGATATTACGGCGGGGATCTCGGCACGTATCAATAAGGAACCGGTAATCAGTGAATCAAGAGATCTTTTACTTTTTATAAAATTGTGCCTAAAGTAGGACTCCCCTATTATATAAATGTGATCTGATAATTCATAAAAGGCATTGTGACACGTATTTCAAAGCAATATATCATTATTATTTTTATTAGTTCTTTGGATTTCATTTGTCAGTGCTTGTTGTTACGAGCCGGGATAGTTGGAAAATATTTCATAAAGGCTTAAATGGTCTTCCTCGTGTGGTTTGAGCTTACTTCATCGTTATTTATTTAATTTGTATTTATTGACTACTTTGTGTCAAATAAATCCATGTATCCTTAAAACTACTTACAAATTAATTGTTATCCGATTTTGAGGGTAAACAAATGTATTTTTGGGGATAAACTAGTTTTTCTGCTTTTTAAAAACTGTTTTTACTTCTATTCAAAAATACTATTTTCCTTCTAATAATTTGGCCAAACACTTTAACTCTAGAAAATTTATTTTTGCTAAAAAAGCACTTTTGACTTAAAAGAATCTTGGTCAAATAGGCTATTAAATAGACGTTTTATGACCTATCATTTTGTTGTTGCTCTTGGATTATCCAATTTGTAGCCTTCTCTTAAATGATAGCTCTGAAATTAATCACCGACTAGTAGAACTATCGGTGTATCATTATTATTTTTAAAACTAAGGTAGGAAAGAAATTCTAACCTAGGATATTGAATTTGTGTACGGGCAAAACCGAGCCCTCTGAATGACTTAATTTCCCGATTGATGTGACGTTTCGGCTCCCTCGTCGTAACGTACGAAGGAAGGAACCAGAGTCATCCGTCGTTTCCCATCGTTTTGGCAAGCCTCCTCTCTGAGAAACAAGGGGACTATTTGTATACGGGTAAAACATATCCCATTGAATGACTAAAGTTCCCGGTGAATCAAACGGAGTAGGAACGTGACCGTAATGAATCAGAGTCAGAGCGAGGAGCCTCTCGTATCGGGGCTCGGGCAAAACACCCGCCCTCGGGGATATCAGGATCATATCCTCCAAGTTCGGTTCGAGGATTAAAACTTCGGAGATCATTACCAAATAGCTACACACGACTAACAAATGGCTGCGATGTCCGTGCCCGACCGGATATCACGGCGTGAATCTCGGCCCGTATCGGCAAAAAATCAGTGATTAGTGAAAGAGAAGATTTTTACCTTTCTTAGAATTGTACTTAGGGTAAAACTCTCCTACTATATAAAGGGAAAAGCTTATTATTTATAGGACACATTGTAACACAAATATCAAGGCCATTTGTTTCAAACCTTTTAGTTGTTCAAAGTTCTTATTTTTGTTCTTAAGTTCTTCTTAAGTGCAAGCTTGGAATCGAGGGCAGGCTCCTCATAAAGCCACCAATCGAGCTCGAAATCATCCTTATCATTGGTTTGGTCCTTTATTACGTCTTTCATTTGATTATTTTAACGTCATTAATCACTTGTATTGAATTAATCCATATATCCTTAAAACCACAAATAAATTCAATTGTTATCCATTTTAAGGGTAAACAATTTGGCGCCCACCGTGAGGCTGAGGATAATAGTGGTGATTTGATACACTTGTTCTTTGAGATTTTTAATTTCAGATCAAATTAAAAATGTCAAACTCTCAATCTGCTTATTTGAACGTTGATGCTGAGTCTGGCCACCATGGCGGGAACAACAATGTGGTGCCCAGCAACGAGGTTCCCCCTGTCGCAGACCTGATCGATGCTAACTCACATGGATATCGATGCAAACTTACCTACCGACCCCGAAAATAACATCCGCGAGGGAGGCCGATCGATAGCTCGGAGTACACACGACGACGACGAAGTTGATGGGATCAATTTGCGGGTGATCTTCAAAATATTACAAGCTCAACAGGCAGCAATAGCCTAGTTGCAGAACTAAAGCTGCGCCCCAGCAGAGTTGAGCCCAAACCATCCAGGGAAAATACCCGTAGAAATGAACCAGCCATAGAAAGGCCGGGCAAAGTTAAACTCGGGACCAACCGTGAGATAATAAACATGCTAGAGGAACTGACAAAGCGGGTGGAATCAGAAGAAAAGAAAATCGAAGCCAACGACAAAAAAATGGACACCTATAACTCGAGGGTTGATCAAATTCCCGGAGCGCCCCCGATATTGAATGGCATGGATTCCAAGAAATTTGTTCAAAAACCTTTCCCTCCTAGCGCAGCTCCGAAACTGATCCCGAAGAAGTTCTGTATGCCTAAAATTCCAAAGTATAATGGGACCACAGATCCAAATGAACACGTGACCTCCTACACGTGTTCCATCTAGGGGAACAACTTAGAAGATGACAAAATCAAGTCAGTTCTGCTGAAAAAGTTTGGAGAAACCCTGTCTAAAGGACAAATGAAATGGTATCACAACCTGACCCCTAATTCCATTGATTTATATGTTATGCTTGCAAATGCCTTCGTGAAAGCTCATGTCGGGGCCATCAAAGTCGAGACCAGAAAATCAGACCTCTTTAAAGTGAAACAAAGAGATAACGACATGCTCAGGGTATTCGTATCGAGGTTTCAAATGGAAAGGATAGACCTGCCCCCGGTTGCGGATGATTGGGTCGTTCAAGCATTCACTCAAGGACTCAACCCCAAAAGCTCCTTGGCTTCACAACAGTTGAAACATAATTTGATAGAGTACCCGGCTGTAACTTGGGCTGACGTCCATAACAGGTACCAATCGAAAATTAGAGTCGAGGATGATCATCTCGGGGCTCCTCTGGGTCAACGGATCCGGATGTAACCGTGAGAGGAATGAAAAAAGAAGTGATCGAGGTCATAATAGCTGGTGACTCATGAGCAAAAACGGTTTCGACGGGCTAGTCGGGACTTGGGAGGCATCGAGGCTATTAGAGTACAACTTCAGCGTCTATGTTGTCGGTATCGTGTTAGCTATCGGATGCATCAAAGATACCAAGAGGCCTCAGCCATTGTAGTATGATCCTACCCAAAGAGACCCCAACCTTATGTGTAAGTATCATGGCACCCACGACCATAAGACCGAAGGCTGCCGACAGCTAAGAGAAGAAGTGGCTCGGTTCTTTAATAACGGACACCTCTGGGAGTTTCTGAGTGACCAAGCCAAAAATCACTTCAGGAATAGGGACTCCAACAAGCAGACCGAGCAAGAAGAACCTCAGCACGTCATCAATATGATCATCGGTGGAATCGACATTCCCCAGGGCCAATGTTGAAATGCACTAAGGTGTCCATTACAAAGGAAAAGCGAACCCGGGATTACATGTCGGAGGGGACCATCTCTTTCAACGATGAAGACGCTGAAGGCATCGTGCAACCGCATAACGATGCCCTAGTAATTTCTATACTCATAAATAAATCTTGAGTTAAACGTGTGTTGATTGATCCAGGTAGCTCGGCCAATATCATCAGATCGAGGTTCGTAGAGCAGCTGGGTCTACAAAACCAGATAGTGCATGCGGTCCGGGTCTTAAACGGATTCAACATGGCATGTGAAATTACTAAAGGGGAGATAACCCTGCGAGTGAACACCGCCGGAACCATTCAGGAAATGATGTTTTACGTCATCGAGGGGGATATGAGGTATAATGCTCTATTCGGAAGGCCATGGATTCATAACATGAGGGAAATACCCTCGACACTACACCAGGCATTAAAGTTTCCCACACCGATTGGAATCAAAATAATTTACGGAGAACTGCCGGCCACAAAAGAAACGTTCGCCGTCGATGAGGTGATCCTGATGTCCTCCCTCTTGACATCAAAGAACCCGGAGTTGGTTAGGAAGGAAGAAACTAAATAGCAATCACTGACACCGGCCACGACCGAACCGGAGAAGCAAAAGGCAGGCGAGGATGATGATTACGGAGTTCCCAAGTCATTAATCGTCCCTCGCGATTTTGATGTCACTAAGTCAACGGTCAAGGAGCTGGAGTAAGTCATATTGATCGAACACTTGCCTGATCGGAAGGTATACCTGGGTACGGGGTTAACTCCCGAGCTCAGGAAAAAACTCATTGCATTCCTTATAGCTAACATAAATTGTTTCGCTTGGTCCCATCTTGATATGACAAGGATCCCACCAGAAATAACTACTCACAAGCTGATCTTGGATCCAAATTTCCACCCAATTAAGTAGAAGAGGAGGCTTCAATATGAAGTCAAGCATGCATTCATCAAAGACGATGTATCCAAACTCCTTAAAATAGGTTTTATTCAGGAAGTTAAGTATCCAGATTTGTTAGCTAACGTAGTGGTAGTGCCTAAAATGGGAAATAAATTAAGAATGTGCGTAGATTACAAAGACTTGAATATGGCATGCCTTAAAGACTCTTTTCCTTTGCCTAACATCGATTGCATGATCGACACGATGGCTAGCCACGAGATACTCAGTTTTCTCGACGCCTATTCCGGGTACAACCAAATCCATGGACCCCGACGATCAAGAAAAAACTTCTTTTATCACTAAATTTGGCACCTATTGCTATAACATAATGCCATTTGGACTAAAAAAAATACCGGTGCCACTTACCAACGCCTAGTAAACCTGATGTTCGAAGAACAAATAGGAAAATCAATAGAGGTTTACAGTGACGACATGTTAGTTAAGTCCCTGTGAGCAGAGAACCATTTGAAACATTTGCAGGAAACCTTCATCATACTGAAAAAATACAATATGAAACTGAAACCGGAGAAATGTGCATTCGGGGTCGGGACCGGGAAGTTTCTTAGATTCATGGTGTCCAACCGAGGGATCGATATCAATCCCAACAAAATCAAAGCTATAGAAAATATCACCGTGGTGGACAATGTCAAAGTCGTTCAGAGATTAACCGGGCACATAGCCGCCCTGGGTCAGTTCATATCAAGGTCTTTCGATAAGAGCCATCGGTTCTTCTCATTATTTAAGAAGAAGAATAGTTTTTTGTGGACCCCAGAGTGCCAGCAAGCTTTTGGAAGAACTCAAACGGTACCTTTCGAGTCCACCTTTGCTTCATACTCCGAAGGCAGACGAGTAGTTATACATGTACTTGGCTGTATCTGAGATAACGGTAAGTGGAGTCTTAGTTCGGAAAAAGGAAGGTACGTAATTTTATATCAATTATGTCAGCAAGACTCTAGGCGAGGCCGAAACAAGGTATCCTCACCTAGAGAAATTAGCGCTCGCTTTGCTAAGCGCCTCCAAGAAGTTAAAACAGTGCCATCCTATATGTGTCGTAACTTCTAACCTATTGAGGAACATAATGCACAAAACCGAGCTATCAGGACGATTGGCCAAGTGGGTCGTGGAAATTAGCAGGTACGATGTCGAATATCGACCCCGAATCACCATTAAATCTCAAATTTTGGCAGACTTTGTGGCCGACTTCACGCCGACCTAAATACCCGAAGTCGAAAAGGAATTGTTGTTAACCTCGGGTCTCCTCGGGAATCTGGAGCCTCTTTACGGATGGTGCCTCGAAGCAAAGGGGTCTGGACTCGGCATTGTGTTGAAGCCGCCTATGGGTAACGTAGTTAGGCAATCTATTAGAACAATGAAATTGACTAACATTGTGGCCAAGTATGAGGCCATGATTGTAGGTCTCGAATTGGCTAAAAGCTTGGGAGCCGAAATGATCAAAGCTAAGTGTGATTCCCTCCTTGTGGTAAATCAAGTCCATGGGACATTCGAAGTGAAAGAGGAACAAATGCGAAGATATTTGGATAAACTACAGGTAACGCTGCATCGATTCAAGGAATGGATCCTACAACACATGCCCCGGGATCAAAATAGCGAGGATGATACTTTGGCTAACTTGGGGTCATCGATTGATGATGATGAATTAAACTCGGGCATGGTCGTACAACTCATGAAGTCAGTAGTGGAAGAAGGACATGCCGAGACAAACTCAATGAGTTTAACTTGGGACTGGAGAAACAAGTATATAGACTACTTCAAGACTGGGAAGTTGCCCTCGGATCCAAAATAATCAAGAGCCCTGCGCACGAAGGCAGCCAGGTTTAGTCAGTCCGAAGATACTCTGTTCAGAAGAACTCTCGATGGCCCACTCGCCATATGCTTGGGGCCGGGAGACACCGAATATGTTTTGAGGGAAATTCATGAATGGACCTGCAGAACACATTCGGGGGCAGAATCGTTGCTTCGTAAGATAATCAGAGCCGGTTATTACTGGATCGACATGAAGAAAGTTGCGAAGGACTTTGTGCGAAAATGCGACGGCTGTCAAAGGCACGCACCAATGATCCATCAACCCGGGGAGTTACTACATTCGGTCATATCTCCTTGGTCGTTCATGAAATGAGGAATGGACATCATCGATCCCCTACCATGGGCACCCGGTAAGACTCAATTTATATTATTTATGACTGACTATTTCTCTAAATGGGTCGAATCTCAAGCGTTCGAGAAGGTCCAGGAAAAAGAAGTCATCGACTTCATTTGGGACCACGTAGTATGCTGGTTCGGTATACTGGCCGTGATAGTGTGTGATAATGGGAAGTAGTTCATCGACAACAAGGTAAGCAAACTTTTCGAAGACCATAAGATCAAAAAGATCTTGCCAACAACCTATCACCCTAGTGGTAATGGACATGTGGAGTCGACGAACAAAACCATCCTTCAAAACCTTAAGAAAATGTTGACCGATGCCAAAGGAAAATGGAAGGAAATCCTGCCCGAAGTCTTGTGGGCATACTGCACGACCTCAAAATCCAGTACCAGGGCCACTCCGTTTTTGTTGGTCTACATAGCCGAAGCACTAATACCGGTTGAGGTGGGAGAACTATGCAACCGAAGAATCAAATAGTGAGGCCATGAGCACTATCCTGGAACTACTAGATGAGAGGCACGAGGCCGACGTAGTTCGGCTGGCCGCCCAAAAGCAGCGGATAGAAAGATATTATAATAGAAGAGTCAACCTCCAACACTTCAATATCGGGGACTTGGTGTTAAGAAGAGTAACACTGAACACCCGGAACCCGAACGAAGGGAAGCTAGGACTGAATTGGGAAGGTCCATATCGAGTCATTGGGATTACCGGTAAAGGTTCGTACAAGTTCGAAGCAGGAAATGGTGCACAGCTACCGAACAACTGGAACGTGACCCACTTAAAAAGATACTACTGCTAAGGTACGACCTCATTCACTTTTTTATATTACAAATTGGACTAACACTTTCAGGCAACAACCAAAGGAGAATGTAGTTGTTAGGTCTGAAAGAACACGTTGCACTCTTTTTTCCTTGAACCAGTTTTGTCCTAAATGGGTTTTCCAGCAAGGTTTTTAACGAGGGAACATTAAACCGTGCTAACTTAGAGTCAAATACCGGTATTAAATCGGAGTCAATGGTCGCCACAATAGTATTCGAGCGCTCTTGAAGATCTACCTCGAATACTGGGCCCCATCACCCTCGGGTCAAGATTCTTAGAATGGAAGGAAATTTTGGGCTCAAACAGTCTAGGATATGTGGTTACGATTTATTTTAAGGGCCAAACGGTCAAGTGAACTGTGCCTCCGTAGGCCACCTCATCCTTAATATGAGCTTTTACACGCTTACAATCTTGTACGTTACGCACAGAAATGAAAGAAAGTTTCTACCTTGCTAGCAAACATTTTTTGCTTCTTCAAAGTATCGAGCCTAAGGTCTATTCCTACCCGAGAACTGTCGATCCCAAGAGCCACCCTTATCCGAACCCAAAGGGCTACCATCACTTGGTGACTACCGTCCGAGACAACTTCGGGTGGCTCAGGTTATCGAAACCCAGGAGCACAAAACCTATTAGGCATTTTCTAAACCTAAAAGGCTACGGCCACCCTAAAAATGGTTCGGTGACGTCCGAAGCCCGTAATCAAAACTTAAGGCCTTCAACAAAATTCTAAACCTATTCAAAGGTTACCCTCGGCAATGACATAGTCTAAAAATATTTAAACTAGCATCTTGGGGAAATTTTCGATCACTCCGAGCATCCATAAGTTCCAACAAAAATTACACCGAGGACAAGTCTTGTTCGGACCTCCGAAAAATGACTTATTACTACGTTTGATTCTGTGCTAAGGCATTAGAAATGTTTGCAATTGTAAAAATACGCTGAAGATAATAGACTTAAAAATTCCCAAAAGGGAAAAAACTTTATATATTCTGGAATATCTTTACAAAGGCCAATAAAAACGGCCTCAACAAAATATATATACAAGATACAAAAACAAAAAATAAATCCTAAGGCATCTCCGTCTAGTCTTCACTGGAACCCGACTCGTCACCAGAATCATCGGGGCCTTCGGATTATTCAGAACCATCGGAGCCCTCTTCACCTCGGGGTTCAGCTAGCCTCTTGTCCTTGACCTTGAGCCTTTTTGCCTCTTCGATCACGACAGATAGGTTGAAGCCTCGGGCATGTATTTCTTCGAGGGTCTCCTTCCGGGAAAGCCACCTCACATACTCAGCAATAGTCTTTTGGCGGGCTTCGGCTGCTTTTACATCGGCCTTATATTGGGCCACCATCTCGTCAGCATCAGCCGAGGTTGCTTCCAGCTTGGACCTCATTATTTCGAGCTTCTTGCCAAGGGTATCCCGTTCAGCGATGGCTGAGCCCATTTGAGCTTAGAGGTCCTCATTTTGTCGAGCCCATGCATCGGCCTTCTCCTTTGCCACCCGAAGCTGAACTTCCATCGAAGACAGTTTGGCCTGGCAGTCTCCTTCTCCGAGGCCAACAGGTCAATCTTGTTTTTTCACCCATCGGCCATCACCTGGATCTTATCTATCTCCTTGCGGAGTTGGTCATTCTGGTCGATCTTCTGCTAGACCTGCAAAGTATTGTTGTTATCCTCTGTGACCAGACCTTCGTTTCTAACTTTGAAAACCTTTACCTTTTCTATCAAGTCTTCATGCTCCTGCCTTAAGGCCGATGCCTCTTTCTGAGCCGCGTCCAGCTCGGCTAAGAGGTTTGCTTCTAGCTAAGAAGCTTGTACATGTCCCTTTTTGGGCAAGCTCCTTGTTCTCGAGCTCGAGTTGATTGACTTCAAACTGATACCGGAGGAAACTCTCGTGATGAAGCACCGAGGCCTGCAAAGAGACAAAGCAAATATAATAAACATCAAACACAAATAACTATATATAGATGGAAGGAAACAATGCCTTACCCGGTTCAGTGCCTAGTGCACCTTATTGAAAAGGCATGGCACGCTCACCGCATTCACTTTTTCCTGAACCTGCTCGGTCACCAGGCATCGGAGGTAGCTAGCTACCCCCGCAGGAGCGGACAAAACTCGGGCATCCTCCGGGACGGTCAATATAATCGACCTTTTGCGGCTAGGGTCCACGCTCGGAGCGGGGAACTAATTGACTAATTTCGGGCTCAAACTCGTCCTTCCAGCTTTCGAGGAAGTGCCTTTCTTCGGAACTTCTAGGTCACCCATACCAGAGAAGTCTTCCAAAGTGGACGAGTCCACCCCGTCGAAAAAGGAGTGAAGGGATCTTCCTCACCCTAGCCCCGCTAGTTGGATTTCTCCTTTCCCGCTTGGCCCTCCTCGAGCATAGACTTAGTATAGGAGGGCGTCCCTGAGATCTCGATTATGTTGGGCGCTTCCTTTGGAGCAGAGTCAGCATCCTGGGAAGTTTCACCCCAGATATTTGCGTTGGTCTTTTGAGTTTGAAGGGGGGTCGATCTCGCGAGTCTCTCCCTTGGATGCATCCCCGTATCTGGGATAGGTTGTCCATGGGTTATAAAAATAGATTCATACTCAGGCTCGTCCCTAAGCTGGAGAAGGGAGTCGTAGTCAGGCACCCGAGAACTGGAGCCCCTCTTGGGCCTGCGGAGCACCCGCTTCTTCGGTTTCTTCACCTCGGAACCCGAGGGTTTTCTTTTCCTCTTCATTTTCCCTCTGTGGCAGCAACAGAGGGATCAACGGTCGAGGGGCACATCTTCATCCCCTTCCAAAGGCCTAAGTTCACTGATCTTAGGCAAACCTATAACAACAAAGAGGGAAGAGGAATGAGTAAAATAAAAGGTGAGACATAGTGTTGGCTACTCGGAAAGATGCCTTACCATGAGAACGGGCCTCCCACCGGCCCTTCGAAAGTCCGCGCCATGTGCACTCGAAGTACGACATCTGAGTACAGATGCCTTCGATCCACTCCTTTAACTGGGGGACCGAATTCGAAATCTGGGCAACAGCCGCACAACCACAAGCATGAATGAGAAGATAGAAATAAAAGAAGAATTTTTTATGTTGAAAGAGGGAGTTGCACTTCCGAGACGCATTACTCAAATCTCTGATTTTCACTCAGACAAAGTGCCCTGCCAGCCCCGGTATCGGTCTTCGTCGATACTGGAAAAGAGGGCTTTGTTGTCCCGACAAGTAAGCTTGATCAGTCCCTCTCGAAACATCCGAGTACAATATAATCGAAGCAGGTGATCGATCGTGAACCGACGAGATTCGGTCTTGTTCACGAAGTAGCGGAGGAGGGTCACGATCCTCCACAATGAAGGGTGGATTTGCCCGAGGCACACCTCGTACCTCTTGCAAAAGTCTAGGATGATCAGGTCTATTGGGCCCAGTATTAAGGGGTAAGTGTAAATACTTAAGTACCCCTCCATGTAGGTAGGGTAGTGACAGCGTCCTCGGGCCCGGGGACTACTACGTTCTTGCCTTCCTAATTGCAGTCCTTACGAACTATGGGAAGAACATCTCAGTCACGAAATATATGTACATCGATACTCCTTCACCCCGATCCTGTTTGCGCGAGGGATTCTCGACTTTAAAATCATCTGCAATTGGGCATCCCCTGGGAATGAACGCCGATAAGGGAGGCTCAGAGGCCGGTTCGTTAGCAGCCACAATGGGGGAGGCCGTTTCGAGGGAAACCACCTCAGGGGCGACCGCTTCAGTACCAACGGCCGGTTGAGAAGATGAAGAGGCAAATTATTGAGGAACGATTTTCGATGTTTTGGCCATTGTCATCTCGGGAGTGTTTGAAAAATTGAGGAAAAAACGCAAAGTTTTTTGAAAAAATGGGTTTTGAAGATGAAGAACAGAGTATGAAGATTTGAAGAAACTTTGGGCAGAAATCTAGAGATTGCTATGGAGATTTAAGAATAAGGATGAAGATATAAAGGTTCGAAGAAGGTTTTGATAATGGCGGGAAAGCTCGAAGATAGCGGTTTGGTCGGAAAGTAGAAAAAGGACAAAGGAAGGAGGCTTTTATAGGGAAACAACCGACGCTTCGCATTCGGAGGCAACCTGCCGGTGAGCGACACGTGTCCGAAGTCAGAACAACGCGATTGATGTGACGTTTCGGCTCTCTCATCGTAATGTACGAAGGAAGGAACCAGAGTCATCCGTCATTTTCCATCGTTTCGGCAAGCCTACTCTCTGAGAAATAAGAGGACTATCTGTATACGGGTAAAACAGAGCCCACTGAATGACTCAATTTTCCGGTGAATCAAATGGAGCAGGAACGTCACCGTAATGAATCGGAGTCAGAGCGATGAGCCCCTCGTATTGGGGTTCGGGCAAAACACATGCTCTCGGGGATATCGGGGCCATATCCTCTGAGTCCGGCTTGAGGATTGAGACTTCCAAGAGCATTACCAAACATCTAAATACGACTAACAAAGGGCAGCGATGTCTGTGCCCGACCGGATATCACGGCGTAAATCTCGGCGCGTATCGGCAGAAAATCAGTGATTAGCGAAACATAAATTTTTTACCTTTCTTAGAATTGTACTTAGGGTAAAATTCTCCTACTATATAAAGGGGAAAGATTATTATTCATGAGACACATTGTAATACGCATGTCTAGACAATTTGTTTCAATCCTTTTAGTTGTTTAAAGTTCTTTTTTTTTTTTGTTCTTAAGTTCTTCGTAAGTGCAAGCTTGGAATCGAGGGTTGGTTCCTCATCAAGCCACCAACCTAGCTCGGAATCACCCTTATCGTTGGTTTGGTCCTTTATTACGTCTTTCATTTGCTTAATCTAACGTCATTAATCACTTGTATTGAATTAATCCACATATCCTTAAAACCACAAATAAATTCAATTGTTATCCGTTTTTAAAGATAAACAGATTGCCTAGTGCCTTGTATGGATTTGATATTCATGCACGAGAATACTCAAAAAAAAAAAAAAAAAAAATCTAGATTTAAGATCCAACTCAAAAATGTTAATGTTCCCTTTTCAATAATTCGTACCTTCTGGTGGAGATTTTCATCCCCCAAAGTGAACTATCATTTAAAATAACTATTATAACTATGGTTAATGTTAAATTAGTCGATGTTAATTGTATGAATATTCATTATTATTTGCTTCGTTCAGTCTGTACCTCGTTTCATTTCAGGTGTATGTATTATTTTACAAGAACAAAATAACAAGTTGTTCATCGAGCTAATTTAAAGATCAAAGGGAAGTTTTGATTTAAAAAGATTTATGAATTTTATGCGATTTGGCGATGTAATGAAGAATTCAAATGTTTACAACACGACTGTCATAATCAAACTATGTTATTTTCTAGACATGGCTTACGTGTAATGATTCTATCTTATTATTTCAATTTTGCCCGGGGAAAGCAAGTTAGCTACTATCATAGCTCACTGCATAACCTCTTTTGTGAATATACATTTTCGATTAATGCAAAACATTAAGGAAGAAAAGTTATTCTAGCATTTAAAAAATATAATATATTTGTAGAAAACTTGAAGATCATGAATATTATTTTTTTTGGCACTTTACTCCATGTATAGTAATTAAAGGAAAAAGTATGGTCATCAAGATTTGCCTTGTCATGACAAGGGATTATAGGACTTTTTTCTTTGTCTTGTGTTGTCCAATTATTTATAGGATCAATGCTAAATGATACCCTTTACTATGTACTATGTTAGCTTTATCCTATTCCTTCACCGTTGTTTATATTTTATATTTTTTGCTTAGTGTTCGATATTTATATTGAGTTTGTATTAAATTCAAATTTTCGTCAATAAATTAAGAAAAAGTTATTTTCTAACAAAGAAAACTTCATACTTAAAATTCAAACTTAAAAATAAAAAAGTACTTACGAACTCCATACATCATCCTCTTTGTTGGCCATTCATAGTTGTTACTTGTTAATTGTTTTCAAGATCTTCACTTTCCTAACTTACTATTAATTCTTAATGCACTTTCTATTTTTTTCTGTTTTTAAATTTTTATTTTTCTCGTATCAACATTATCCTTTGTCCTTTTCGAACCAAACAATTGTCCTTGAAAAAATGACCTATGTGGGACCTCTGTGAGAAGCGGGTCCCATCTCGGTTTGAGATCAGATTTTTGGAGGCAGACCATTTTATATGTCTTGTTATCACCATCCAAACATTATAGGTTGTTGCATTGATACGTTGCCTAACTGTTAAGCATTCAATTATTTGTCATGAAAATTGGCACACAGCATATACGTATTTGTTTATTTTATAACATTTTCTTGTGTTATGAATTAATTAAGTGAAAATTTAAAAAAATTGTGTCGTACAAGCCTGCTGGCATTTATCTGTCATTCATGGGATTTGGCAATGGACTAAATTTGGTTGCAAACATGCAATTAATTTTTCTTTTGATTTGGACCACTCGGGCATTTCACTTTTCTAACGAGGAGTAAAACTCCCAGCAAAATGTGAAATTTACCTTACATATTTTATAGATATAATTGTACGTATGAGCTCACCCCACTTACCTCATGTTTACATATCTGAGCTTCTATTAACTACAATCGGCGATTATCCCTTGCCTAAAAGAGAATGAGTGCAAAGGTAATATAATGATGAATTACTAACAAACTACATTGATAAAAGGTCATAATAGAGAGATTAATTGCCAGTGTCAATGCAAAAAAGTTAATATTTCACACTATTGATCTGCTCATGTATTAATTATTTCATCCATTTCATATTAACAATCGTGGTTATTAAAAATAGTTAGTCTCAAATTATTTGTCATTTTAAAAGGTCAAGACAAAATTGATTATATTTTTTTTTTTTACCCTTACTAATAATTGTTCTTGAAGATGGAGATAACACATAAATAGAATAAATATTCAATGGATACATATTATATCTTATGACATAAATAAGGGTAGAATAGTCCAATCCCTTTCCTAATTAATATTTTTTAAGGGGCGTGTAAAAGAGAAACACGATAGACAGACGGAGGGAGTATTTATCTGCCAAGGATTTAAAGTTGTGTCGTTTCTTCCTAAAAATATTTTACATTACGTTTACCCAAACAAGTCATGTCATTAATGATAAACTAATACTATTATATATTAAATAGAGAAATACGTTATTCATTTTTGAACATTCAGAAAATGTAAGAGAGTGATGTCACTTAACGTCATGAAAGGCATTATACATAACCGTAAATCCTGCGCATAATTTTCAAAAAGGGCACTGTTAAATTCAGCTTTGGTACGAGTAAGCCAATACCTAAACTTTTACAAGGCATATTTTTACATCATACTGTGTCTATCCAAGACAAAAATTCCAGGCATAAAGCTCTCAACCATTAAAACCACCGAAAAACCTCGTGACATTTTATGTACTAATATTGTTCTTTTGCTATCATACGAACATGTTTCTATTGCAGGTTGTGTTTGTCTGGGGCTACAAAGGGGTCCATAAAAAAAAACCACTTTTCTCAATCAATCTTAGGGTCAGTATATAAGAATAATACTGAACATGATAAGATTATTTCTTATCGATTGTTTGATTTGGTATATTAAAAATTATATGCATTGTAAAAAATTTTAAGAAATTATTTGTTTACAAAAATACCTTTACAGTCTTTGGAAAGGATTTGAATTTTTTTTGAAAAGGCAATTATGTCTTTATACATGTTTATTCATGTATTGCTACTGCATAAAAATAGTACTGAATAAGGTATATTACTAATACATAATAGGTTACAAAACACTATCAAATAAAGAATTAATCATATCAAAGCTAATATATGTATTATACATCCTACCAAACGAACCTTAGTTGTCTCCCATACTTGAGTATGTGATATAGTATTGATTATAGCACTACTCCTGGTTAGAAAGCAAAACCAAATATGGATATTTAGTTGGCCAATTGGCTGTGAATGAATCTTTCTCAGTACAGCTCCCACATTGATCATCAACATGATGAAAATACGAAATACTATCTAATAATGACGATATATTGGCACTGATTTTGATATAAAGAAAAACAGAATAATTAATGCAAAGGGTCTATAATTGTGGTTAACAACCTTGGAAGCATGCCATTGAATGATTAATTAGGAAAGCCATAGAATATAGCAAGTACTGAGTTCTCCTCAGTTAGCTCAATTAGTTATTAAGCAAGATTTGGCTTTTGACTTTTAATCCAATGAGCATGCAATAGTCATTGGTCTCAAAATGTGATAACCCGATAGGTCATCTTATGTTTTAGAATCTAATTTTGCACTTTGATGCCTTAAATACCTCATTTTTGTTCTCGAATTACGTGCACAGTCCGGATATTTTTGCCGGAAAGCTTTTATGTTAAAAGATGAAAACATATGAAATTTTTTCCTTAAAATACACTTGAGTTGACTTCGGTCAATGTTTTGAGCAAACGGACCTGGATTCATATTTTGACGGTTCCGGTGGGCCCGTATCGTGATTTGGGACTTGGACGTATACCCGGAATCGAATTCGGAAGTCCCTAGCCCGAGTTATCGCACTTTGTTAGAATTTGAAAGTTAAAAGCTTAATGACTTTGAAATGTTTGACCAATGTTTGACTTTTTAGATATCGGGTTCGTACTTTGGTTTCGAAACCCGGTATAGGTTCAATACTATATTTATGACTTGTTTGTCAAATTTGGTGAGAAACAGAGTTGGTTTAACGTGATTCAGACGTCCGATTGTGAAAATAAAAGTTTCAAAGATTTCTTGAAAATTTCAATTTGATTTGGTGTTCAATTCGTAGTTCTAAGTGTTATTTTGGCGATTTGATCGCACGAGCAAGTTCGTATGATGATTTTAGACTTGTGTGCATATTTGGTTTGGAGCCCCGAGGGCTCGAGTGAGTTTCAGATAGGCTACAAAGTGGTTTGGACTTAGAAAACTCAGTTGGTCCTGTAATTTCTGGTGACTAGTGTCTGATCTCGCAATTGCGAGATCAGTGTTCGCATTTGCGAACATTCCCCAATCCTGACAGGCTCGCATTTGCGAGCAAATTCTTCGTATTTGCAATGAGTGCCTGGCTCAGCATGAGTTCGCATTTGCGATCAAGAGGTCGCAATTGCGGGGAGGCCAGAGTTCGCATTTGCGAACAATACTTCACATTTTGCGAAGTAGGGCTAGGGCAGACTTGGTCGCAAATGCGGAAGATCAATGTTCGCAATTACGAACAAGTCATCGCAATTGGGATGAAAGCAGAGATGTGAAGGTCTTCGCATTTGCGATTGATTCTTCGCATTTGCGGGGGTTCGCAATTGCGAACCCCAGGTCGCAAATGCGACATCTGCAACTGATCAAAATGGGACTTAGACGGGATTTTGGTTCATTCTCTCAAATTTTTAAAACAAGAAACCCTAGAGGCGATTTTTTAAAGAATATTTCTTCCCCAAATCATTGGTAAGTGATTCTAAACTAGTTTCTTTCAATCTTTCACTACATTTCCTAAGATTTCAACCAAAAATCCTGTGTTTTCGTGGTGGAAATTAGGGGTTTATGGTAGAATTAGGGATTTTTGTAAAATGGAGATTTAGACCTCAAATTGAGGTCGGATTCTAAAATAAATTACATAATCGGGCTCGTGAGTGAATGAGTGTTCATATTTTGTGACTTTTACCCAATTCTGAGACGTGGGCCCGGGTCGACTTTTGGGGCGATTTTCTAATTTCTTGCTTTAGCTTTGATTTCATTAACTAGATTAATTTCTTATAGATATATTTATGGTATGTAATTGATTTTGGCTAGATTTGGGCCATTCAGAGTCGGATATTCGTGGAAAAGATATTGTTACCGATTGATTGAGCTTGGTTCGAGGTAAGTGGCTTGCCTAACCTTGCATGGGGAAAATCCCCTTAGGATTTGGAACTGTTGAGATTTGTGAGCACCGTGTATGTGAGGTGACTAGTACGTACATGGGCTATTTGTTATAAAACCCGATTTATTTTACTAAGTAGCAACCTGTTTTTCCTTTAATTTGAGTCATACCATTTATATGAGTATTAGTCTGTTTTCATTCTTAATTGAGCTATTCCAATATGTTTAGTGATCACGCCCAACTGTGCCTTATAAAAAGGACTAAGCGGTCATTACAAATATAATCCGGTTTACAAGTTCAGAATCGAATCCCATAGAGAACTAAGGCTTAGCTACAACTGTTCAATATTGCTAAGAAACACAAGTCCAAACAATTTTCTAATTATAGAGATTATAATATTTATTTCTAACTAATTAACTAACAACTATTATAAAGCAGTAAAATTATCAACTAACAAGGATAAAATTTTAGACAAGACTAAGGAGGTCTAGAGTTATGATTTTCCCAATTATCGGAATCCTTCCCGCTATGCCTTCTATAATTTCGCCTAAGTGTTCTCTATCGATCATGAGCATTCTGAGTGTCGTAACTCTCTCCCAAGTAATTACCATAATTTACTAGATATATTCTCCCGAATCACGCTAGCTGGCATTAAGTACGGCTCATTCGGATCGCACCAAAGTTTCGTTATCCTTAATCCCACCTTTAAACCCTTCGTATTGATCCCTCATATATGTCAGGAGTGATGTTGTTCAACAACTACCTAAATATACACTCTCTCCCGAGTAATACACACTAAATAGGCACAGTCGATTGAGAGCTCTTCAACCAACCACAATATAAACGTAGTTGAACAAATAAAGAAATCCAACGGCTCAATATATAAAACCATAACAAGAATTTATCCTACAAAAGATTCTATCAAAACTCTATATAACAAATTAGCTATTTATAATAGTATACATAACTACAATACTAGAATTCATAACCAATAATGGAAATAGGAAGAAGGAAGTGAAAAACTCGTAGAAGAATTCTCCGCCTTGCTCCTAGTGTATTCTTGCCTCCTTAGGTCGAATCTCCGGTCTAATGTCGGTCCAATCTCAGTCTAATCTCCTTCAAAAGTGGCATTTTTAGGTCTATTTATATGTGTAGGAAAAGACCTAAATGTGTAGGCCAAGTCCTAATCAAACCAGGAGACGAAATAAGTCTTCAAAACTCGGAATGTGCACGCCCAGACCTGGCCTCGCGAGGCATAATGCTTGGTGGACCTCGCCCCAGGCCTGGCGTCACCAAGTATACAACCTGCTTGAGCTCGCCTCTGCCTCGCCTCGCCAGCTCCTACGCGAGCTAAAGGCCTAGCGTCGCCAGGTATAAAGCCTGCTATAGGCCTGGCTTCGACAGCTTTCTCCTTTTCACTGTTCTCGAGCACGCTTTTAACGTTTAAGTATCCCTTTTGCTCTACTTTTATCTCCAATTTACCTACACATAAAATAGCCCCCTATTACGCGCAAACAAAGTATAATTTATCATTAAAGCATATAAAATGCAAGAAAAATAATGTACAAAACTATGGAATTATAGCCACACATCATGTAGTTATCCTGTTTAGTCTAATATCGCATGTCTACGTGCTTTAACTGCTTATTTGAACTCTGGGAAGCATGCCTAGTTGATTTCCTGCTTTTTCCTTGTTCCTTATCAGTATAACTGTCGAAATCTTGCTGTTAACTGTTGTATTTATCGGTTTGAGCTATGTGTTTACTTTTGAGACTACGAGTCGGTTCCTCGAGAGTTCTCCCTACATATTTACTTTTGAGACTACGAGGCGGTACCTCGGGAGTTCTCCCTGCACATTTATTTTTGAGACTACAAGGCGGTACCTCGGGAGTTCTCCCTACATATTTACTTTTGATACTACGAGGCGGTACCTCGGGAGTTCTCCATGCATATTTACTTTTGAGACTATGAGGCGGTACCTCGGTAGAACTCTTTGCTTATTTACTTTGGGACAACGAGACTGTATCTCGAGAGATCCCCTGCTGTTTACCCCTGTGTTGTACTGCTATTTTTGCTGTGTTTTCCTTTAGTTAAATTATAGTCTCTTAATATACTGTTATATTCCCCTGCTTTATTTATTATATACCAGTGGGCCTGACCTGACCTCGTCACTACTCGAACGAGGTTAGGCTTGTCACTTACTGGTTACCGTTGTGGTGTACTCATGTTACTCTTCTGCACATATTTTTTGTGTGCAGATCCATGTACTTCTTATCAGCCGCGCTATTACCTCAGAGTGATTACTGTTGTACGGAGACTTCAAGGTACATCTGCCGCGTCCGCAAACCTCAGAGTCCCCTTCTATTCTCCCCTATATCATTTACCTTCCGTACTTTTTTTATTAGACTCTGATGTATAGAGATACTAGTTCCTTCTGTAGCTTGTGACTTATGATGTTCCGGATTTTGGAAAGACTGTGTATTTATAGAGTATTGTTTATTGTACATGTCGAGCAGCAGTATTACTAGTTATTCAGTTACCCATTGTTGTTAGTTGCCAAGTTTTACTCTCGTTTTGTTATTTTTCGCAATTTGTTAGGCTTACCTACTCGTAGAGACTAGGTGCCGCCACGACCTCGGTCAACGTTTTGAGCAAACGGATCCGGATTCCTATTTTGACAGTCACGGTGAGCCCATATCGTGATTTGGGATTTGGGCGTATTCCCGAAATCGAATTCGGAAGTCCCTAGCCCGATTTATCGCACTTTGTTGGAATTTGAAAGTTAAAAGCTTAATGACTTTGAAATATTTGACCAATGTTTGAATTTTTGGATATCGGGTCCGTACTTTGATTCCGTAACTCGGTATAGGTCCAATACTATATTTATGACTTGTCTGTTAAATTTGGTGCGAAACGGAGTTGGTTTGACATGATTCGGACGTCCGATTGTGAAAATAGAAGTTTCAAAGTTTTCTTGAAACTGTTATTTGATTTGGTGTTCAATTCGTAGTTCTAAGTGTTATTTTGGCGATTTGATCGTGCGAGAAAGTTCGTATGATAATTTTAGACTTCTATGCATGTTTGGTTTGGAGCCCCGAGGGCTCGGGTGAGTTTCGGATAGGCTACTGAGTGGTTTGGACTTAGAAAACTCAGTTGGTTCTGCAATTTCTGGTGACTGGTGTCTGATCTCGAAATTGCGAGGTCAGTGTTTGCATTTGCGAACATTCCCTAATCCTGTCAGGCTCGCATTTGCGAGCAAATTCTTTCCATTTGCGAAGAGTGCGTGGGTCAGCATGAGTTCGCATTTGCGATCAAGAGGTTGTAATTACGGGGAGGCCAGAGTTCGCATTTGCGAACAATACTTCACATTTGCGAAGTAGGACTGGGGCAGGCTTGGTCGCATTTGCGATCAATTTGGTCGCAAATGCAGAAGATTAATATTCGCAATTGCAAACAAATCATCGCAATTGCGATAAAAGAAGAGATGTGAATGTCTTCGCATTTGCGATTGATTCTTCGCATTTGCGGGGATTCACAATTGTGAATCCTAGGTCGCAAATGCGACATCTGCAACTGATCAAAATGGGACTTAGATGGGATTTTGGTTCATTCTCTCAAATTTTTTAAACAAAAAACCCTAGAGGCGATTTTTCAAAGAACCTTTCTTCCCCAAATCATTGGAAAGTGATTCTAAACTAGTTTCTTTCAATCTTTCACTATATTTTCTAAGATTTCAACCAAAAATCTTGTGTTTTCATGGTGAAAATTGGGGGTTTTGGGTAGAATTAGGGATTTTTATAAAATGGAGATTCAGACCTTAAATTGAGGTCGGATTCCAAAATAAATTACATAACCGGGCTCGTGAGTGAATGGATGTTCATATTTTGTGACTTACCCAATTCAGAGACGTGGATCTGGGTCGACTTTTGGGGCGATTTTATAATTTCTTGCTTTAACTTTGATTTCATTAACTAGATTAATTTCTTATAGTTGTATTTATGGTATATAATTATTTTTGGCTAGCTTTGGGCCATTCAGAGTCGGATATTCATGAAAAAGGCATTGTTACTAATTGATTGAGCTTGGTTCGAGGTAAGTAGCTTGCCTAACCTTGCGTGGGGGAAATCCCCTTAGGATTTGTCACTGTTGAGATATGCGAGCAACGTGTACCTGAGGTGACGAGTACGTACATGGGCTATTTGTTGTAAAACCTGATTTATTTTACCGAGTAGCAACCTGTTTTTCCTTTACTTTGAGTTATACTGTTTAAATGAGTATTAGTCTGTTTTCATTCTTAATTGAGCTATTCCAATATGTGTAGTCATCCTGTTTAGTCTAATATCGCATGTCTACGTGCTTTAACTGCTTATTTGAACTTTGTGAAGCATGCCTAGTTGATTTCCTGCTTTTTCCTTGTTCCTTATCAGTATAACTGTCGAAATCTTGCTACTAACTGTTGTATTTATCGATTTGAGTTGTGTGTTTACTTTTCAGACTACGAGGCGGTTCCTCGGGAGTTCTCCCTGCACATTTACTTTTGAGACTACGAGGCGGTACCTCGGGAGTTCTCCCTGCACATTTACTTTTGAGACTACGAGGCGGTACCTCGGGAGTTCTCCCAGCATATTTACATATTTACTTTCGAGATGGTACCTCAGGAGTTCTCCCTGCACATTTACTTTTGATACTACGAGGCGGTACCTCGGGAGATCTCTTTGCTTATTTACTTTAAGACTACAAGACGGTATCTCGGGAGATCCCCTGTTGTTTACCCCTGTGTTGTACTGTTATTTTTGCTGTATTTTTCTTTTGTTAAATTCCAGTCTTTTTCTTCCATTTGTTGATCTCCAATACTAAACTTTGTTAATTTATTACGTCCTGTGAACTGAACTTGTATTTTTCCAACTCTTCAAGAAAAATCAAAGTTTGAAGTGCTTCTTCTCTAAAACAAAGCAGACATAAGTATGCTTGGTGTTAAACTTTTGGTGGCGTCGTTTGCTGTTTTAGTCCGATTAATGAAAATTCCAGTTCCCTTTTTTTCTTTTTGACTTTGAAAGATTGCAAACCAAAAATTCTTTATAATTTTAATTTGATTATTTGGGTCGGTCATATATTTGAATTTTTTCAAATTGGGCCTCTTCCATACTCCATAGTCCATCCAATTTTCCCTTTCTTGTTCCGCTTCTCAATTTTGTGTCCAATTTCAAGTCTTAAAGTTTATATTACTTTAGTGTCAATATACAAGGTCTGGATATTGATTGTGTCAATTTGTAGGTTCTCCAATGTTGAGTCTCCCATCGGTTCATTAGGGATTGAGAGGTCTCTTTATATGATCTTGGACAATTCTCACCTTATGAGCTAGTTTTTGTAGGATGAGTTAGGCTCAATGTTTATTTGTTATCACGGTATTAAAGTGAATCCCACATCGATTCATTATGGATGATAAAGTCTCTTTATATGATTTTAGATAACCGTCACCTTACTACGGTCCTACACCTGGTGTTGCACGCACTCCTATCCAATTTTGCCGTTTGCTTATCTTTACATCAAAAATCTAAATTTTTTGCTTTACATTCGATATAGACCGACGGGTTAGCTGCTTTTTTGGGTCATGCGAATGACAAAATAAGCGCTAGCATATGAAAATTTACTTTCCTCCTAACCTCCAACACTTTGTTGGGCGGAGGCCCAAAGGCCCAAGCAGGTGAAGCATGGGCTTTAGGCACCGTAAGTTTGGAGGCCCCATTTTTTAGTAATTTAGGTTAATGTAATTATTTTGAGAAATTTTCAGAAATGACTATTTTTTAGTGGCTATTAACTTGCTATAGCTACCATTTACTTAATTACTTCCTATAGTTATGTTTTTACTTGTAATAGAGTGTATTCTATATATTCAAGCTATTGTATTCATGAATACAGTAGCAAAATTCGGCGAAAAACAAGAAAGTCCAACTAAACATAGACTGTATTCATATGTATTCGCGAGTTGTATTCGTGAATACAGTAATAAAAATATGCGAAAAAAGGTTTTCAGCTGTTTAAAAATGGTAAGTGAATCAATTAACGCGATAGACTCCTAATATAACTCAACAAACTCAATTATAACACGCAAAATTTGTATTTTCAGTTATAGAAAAGATTCTCAGTCGAAAAATACCCCAAAAACAGAGCAATCTTCAGAGATTCAATCCATCCTTTCTTTTTTTAGTGGTATCTTTATTAAAATATTTTTTAGTGGTATCTTTTTAAAATAGATTTATATATTGAAATTATATAATTACATTAAATACAGTTAAATACGTACAATAAATTGAATACATGAAGTATAGCAGGTTATCTATAGTGCAAAAACACATGAATACATACTGCAAATATATTTGAATACATATATACATCTGAATACATAAATTATATTAATTAAAAAAATATATGAATATATTCTACAATACATTGAATACATACTGTTGAATATATACTGCTGGACAAAACAGTGAAACAAAGTGAAGCTTTGAAATTATATAATTAACTTGAATACAGTTAAATACAATGAATATATTGAAAAAGTAGAAAAAATTAAATTCGTGAATAGAATGAAATACATGGAATACAGCGAGATGCATTGAATACAATAAAAATAAAGATAACGGACTCTTCAAGTTCCTCAGCCCCAAACTTCGTCTCCAATCCACCGATATCCAGGTCGCCGCCATGTGATGCGTCGCCGCCGGTACCGGCGCCCTCTGGGTCGTCCAGGTAGTGAATCTCTCATTTCTACTTTGAAAATTTTGAGATCTGCACTTGTATTTCTCTAGATCTTTGTTTCTCCTTTATCCTTTTCTGTTTCATTTTGTCTTGTCTTTTCCATTCAATTCCGATACCAGCGAAAATCTATCAACTTTAACACTTACCACAACTTTTTGGAGCAAAAAAAATTAAAACTTTCGCGAGACAATGGAGATGAATTAGTGGAGAATCGTGATTGTATTCATGGAGAAGAGACTGGCATTGAGAGAGAGAGAGGGGTGGAGAGAGATCGTGGTTAAGTTGTATACAAAAAGTAGGAGAGATAAAAATATTACCCAGCTTATTTAATGGCTAAATAGTAGGAAGTGATCATAAATACATATTTTGCTATAAAACCTAAAAGGTAGTTATAGAAAATATTATTTTAAAAGGATGTTTATTTATAATAAATAAGGTATAAAGTTTTGCTATAAGAGGTAAAATTTTCTTATTTTAAATAACTAGTTTTAGTGTACGTGCGTTGCACGTGTGTACCGCACCAAATATGTTACTTATATAGTGTAAATGTAAATTTTATTATATGAGATACAAGTATGTTGTGTTGTATCTCGTCTAACACCTCTTTATAAATAATATTTTTGGTGCCGATTTCCTTCTGTCTTTTTGACAGCTTTGTCATGATTAAATATTTTGTTGTCAATATTAATATTTTTCTAATAAGTACAGTATCTAATTGTTCATGTGAGAAATTATATTTCAGCAAAAAATTATGTTCAACTTTTGAGATTGACTCTGTGATTATATTGCAAATCATAAACATATTCGAAACTATTTTGAAAGAACTGATGTGTTTTTTTAAACAAAATTAGAGTCTTATTTGTTTCTTTATAATTGGGAATAGTAGTGAAAATTTGGTCAGAATTTCAATATAGAGTTCTAGTTTGTATTTATGTAATAAACAAATTCCAGGAGTTAATTCTGTATTGGTTAAAATTGTTAAACTTTTAACAATTAAAAAATATAACACTTATAAAGACATCTAAAATTTAGCGAGGGACATGCGGATAGGTCATATTAGGACCTATAGCCCTAACTACTATTGTGAAGGTTTTATTTTCTTAAGCAAGATTGGACATTTGAATAATAAGCTCATAACCAACACAAAACATCAATTTGTAGCTAAAAGGAAGTCATTCTACTATGCTCTTCACGCATAAAATCCCAATCTTGTTGGGAAATTTAACTCTGATAAATTCTTTGTATTCAATGTGATAATTGCTTTCAAGCTTAACTATGAAAATAGCTCTCGAATAATATTAACTTACAAAGACTACTTTTTTATTTTCGGTCCTTGGTAGGTATGTACTACCAGTAGGCAATAGAGTCAAAATAATTCTATGCTTGACAAAATAAATACAAGATGTAATGTGAGAGAAAGAGGAGATACTTAACTAGAAATAATTTAATACATAAAATAACAATAGAACTACATACATTAATTCATATTGTTGTTTTGGGCTTCATCTTTAACTTGCTAAATATCTCCTTGACAGTATGCTCTGTGCAACCCGCTTTGTCCCTCCAAAGTTCAATTCAATTATAATATAAGTGACTGCAGTCAAATTAAATCTATTAATAACTTCACTCATTAGACGAATCTTACTAATTTGACACCTGTCGCACTAAATTTCATAAAGATATAATTCATTTTGAATAAATATATCAAATAACCTAATCTCAAATATTGAATTAAAAAAAAAAATACAAACTATACAAATGTCACTCAACTAAATAAAAATCTTGTGTTTATATTAATATGCATGATATATAGAAAATAAAACAATTTAATGCGTACTGCAATTGAAATAAAAATAGTTGAACGTACCTTAGAATCTTTAAAAAATAATAGAATGTAAGGCCTTCAATTATAAACCAATACTATTATCCGTCTTAGAATACACGCTTCACATGAGCAAATTAAAGGCTTTAGCACTATTCGCAGTAACATTAATTTTCTAACTCACCAACATCTAGAAGCTAACCATGTAATAGTTTACATGATGCTGTTGACCAAGAATCCATCGAAACTCATAAAGTAGGACCTTCGTGAGGCAAAAAAACCCTATGGCAAAGGACAAAAATAATAAAACTAGTTTAACTAAGAAATTGTTTATAAGAGTTAAATTCTAATTGATTTTAGTGTCTTATATATTAGGATTTTTTAATATAGTTCAAATAAGAAAAAACTTAATAACCAAAATTGGAGTTGATTTTTAAGTCATAAATGTTAGGAAAATAAGTAAATTACAATTTTATCCAATGTAAAATCTATTTTTAAAGCACAAAAAAAGTGAACGACATTTCGCTAAGGGCCTTCGTGCTTTTAATATAATACTAGCCTCTATGCTACACACACACACACACACACACACACACACACACACACACACACACACACACACACACACACACACACACACACACACACACACACACACACACACATATATATATATATATATATATATATATATATATATATATATATATATATATATATATATATATATATATATATAGATATTAAAAATATATAAGCCTAATCCCAATAAATTTTAATTTCTTTCGGTCCAATATGATTTAGTCTTGATCGTGCATTATAAATCTGATCCTATAGTCGTTCCTTTGATCTATAGTTATACTAGCTTATAATTATTAATATAGCTATCTTATTAATTAAAAAAAAAGTATTAATGTCTGAAACTTGAAAAAGTTGGTCAAAATCAGATTTCTAAAACTATAAAATCAAAGACAAAACTGTTTAAGTACGCTGGGTTTGTAATAATATACAATATAAAATATACAAAAATTCTTCTGAATAACAATGTGTTATTAGTTTCGGGTAACAAATTCAAAATGTTTTATGAAAATAAAATTAGTCGAACCTTTGTTTTTCACGTCTTGGAATTCAAACGAAAACTAAAAAGTTTTCTTCAAATTTTTAAACTAATTATTTTAATTTTAATACTTTGAAAATATCTGACTATGTACAATTGAACTAACTTCCTTCAATTCTAACGTATTTGTTCCACGTTTAGCTAGAGGAAAATTTAGAATATTTAGTTTTAGGATTTACTTTTTCTTATTCTTTCATAACTTTACTTCCTCCACTATTAAGTCTCTATTTTACTACAACTCTTCATCCTAACGTGTCTATTTTTAATTGTGTTCTTCCATTATAAGTTCCTGTCAAAATTAATATAAATAGTTAAGGGTATAAAAGTTGATTAATATTTTAATAATATTTTAGTATATAGATTATTGAGTTTTAATATAAAAGTATAATATTTTTATGAAAAAGGAAAAAGAACCTTACTTTATTACCGAAGTTAACCACTGGCATATTTAAGGGAAATAAATCCTTTTTCACCTCGAGAGTACGAGACGTTGTATAGGTAAAGGTGAACTACTTTTTTGGGATTGACTTTTTTTCGTATTTATATTCTTAGTACTATAACTACTCTCTCACAATAAAAAATATTACTCACTTCTGTCAAAAGCACACACAAAACTCCTGTCATTCTTCTTTGTGGAACAAAATCCGAAGGTGGTAAGGATATAATTTTTTTCAATTTTTTCTACATATACTGAATATACAAATTTGTGATTTTTTTTTTGTTTTTCTTCAATTTTTAAGCACGGAAGCAGGGAAAAAATATTTTGGTATCAACTTATCAATTGAATTAGCCAATCAGGCTCTACTGTCCTAATCTTTTTTTTTTATTTTTTATTTAAAATTCATTATTTTTTATATTTCGACAATATCTCAAGAGATATTCAATGAATTCGCTATTTTATCAATTGAAAAAGAATTGTTAGAATAAATAGATTATAGAAAATTATTAATAACTTTGCTACTCATAAAGCAAGGAAAATAGACATAAATAACGTTGCCCGTATAGCTTTCTAGCACTTTCTCGCTTTTTTCGGACGAGTCAAGCAAGTTCAGAATCGGACTATTCTACCGTTACTGACTGACTCGACCCAGCGTCACACATTCTCCAGGTCCGAAGGCTTGGTCAACCTAAGGATTTTCTTCTCTCTATATTTAGTTACCACCGAACCGAGCCTATGCGAAGCAAGCCTACACCCTAGACACACTGGTTAGCAAAACTCTAGAGCTTCCCTGCTTCGGTAGAACCTTCTACTTTACCGTAAAATCGCACCGACCTGCGAGAGGAGCTGATAGATGAGTAGGCTTCCCCTTTCGATTCACGGAATATGATCTGCGACACGATGAAAGTTTGCGTGTAGTCTGAATTTTCTACGGAAGCAGGCTTGAAATATTTGATCTTAGGTGCATTTCGACTTTAAATAAAAATAATAACACAAGAGTTTTTTTTTTCTAAAGAAAAACCTAAAGCCTCACATTGCACTTTGGCTTTAGGCCCCGAATTGGGTTGATCCACCTCTGGTGGAGGCACCGTTATAGTTACATGTTCGGTAAAACCCGTTAATTTTGGCTCAAATATTATTTGTGTTACAAAATTTATTTATTATTTATAAATAATTTATTCAGATCTCAATAAAAAAAAATCGTGATTTAGATTCCATAAACTAAAAATTCAGATTCCGCCTTTGACTCAGCATGCTATAGGTTGGTGCAATGTATGGCCATCATAGATGATATTCTCATCTCATGTCGATAACTGCTTACTAAGAAATGATTTTGTTTTGATGTCTACCCAAAAACAAAGGAGTAATATTTAAAAAATACACTCTTACGTGTTACATATGCAAATTTCTGATTTTGTCCTATGTACAGTTTTGCCTTGCTGCACTGTCATACCTAGCCACTGGTTGATATCTTGCTTCACTGCTTTGATCCACAAATAGGTGATCTTTTGGTTCCAAAACTGCCTCATCACACAAACTACAGTTTGCATTGTCAACCTATTAAAATACTCGTTTAGGTTTGGTTTGGTATTGAGTAAAAAAATTTGAACCAAACCGACATATAAATATAAAATTTTTATATAAATTTTAAAAAAATACATATATCTAGAGATTTTTGGGATTCTCTTATAGTAGGATATAATATTTGATAGAACTATGAAGTGCATTCATTTTTATTTACTTTAAATAATGGGTTGTATCGTCACTTTCTTATCTAAGTGTTACTGAAATGTGTCAATGTCCTTGTTCTTACATATTCATATGTCAAGATTTATATTAAATTATTATATCTTTTTCGAATTTGAAATGGTATTTCGAAAATTTAAAATTAAATAGAACATATCATTTTATAGATTCATATTTATTTTTATGTTTAATTATTAAATTCGGTTAAGCTTAAAAGCATATATCAACGAAAAATTATTATTAGACGACTAAGAAAATAGCTATCATGTGTTACTAAGAAAATTCTACCATAGAATATTTTAGCGATCATATGTTTGTCACTTTTTTTAATTTTTACTAAACATTTATTTACTTATCAATATTTTATCCATAACTTTAATAAAGTAAAATTGAAATAATATTCATATAATAAAAAAATCCAAAAAATCAAAAATCCGAACCAATCCAAATCGATATCGTTGATTTGGTTTGAATTTAATAAAAAACGAAGTAACACCATCCACGTATACCCTTAGTAATAGCAAGAGACATGCTATAACAATATTAATAATTATTTTCGTTCAACTGTCGAATTTGTCGGCTCTAGAACTATTCTTAATTCTTCAAAAGAAGCTAGATGTTTGGCAATTCCACACCGGCTGGAGGTAAGGCTGGTGAAGGTGGCTTTAGGCCCCAAAATTTGCAAATATTAGTATTATATATATATATATAGTAGTAGTATATATATATTATATAAATTTATTAATTAGGGTACTTTTTTTTGGATCTGGTGAAAATTGTTCAAATGAGTGAGGGAATTACAATAAGTTTTAATCTTATATTAATTAGTGCATCAACTTTCCCAATCACCCCGTTTCGTTTTTCTCCTTCACGTATATCTGTTCATTTTTCTGTTTATGATGAGTTGACTTTTCAATTTCAATTCAATTTTTGTGAATCAACTATTTCTCTTAACATGTTTGATTTATTCATAAATCAGAGAGCAGGTCCTTTTAGATTATGTATGGAATTAGAATACTTGTTATTGTAATCTTAATGAATTCAAACACTAGAAGAGTTTGTAGTATAATAGTGAAATTCCATATTGATTTTCTCGGACTTGAATTTAATCCTTTTTTAGTATTGATAAAATCATAGCCTATATCAGTGATATATTACATGGATTGATATATATTATGTATGTTATATACAAAAATTATACAAATTTTATATACTTTTTCGGCTACCAGATGTAAATAGTTTCTAGCGCGGGTTAAAAGTGATAATACCCTTTGGCTTTAGGCCACAATATGGATTGAGCCGCCATTGTCCACACTACGTTGGCATTTGGAAAAATACATAAGTTACCTCCTAAACTTATCCCGAAAATCGAGTTTCGCATTCTAACTTTGCGGATAATTTTTTACCCCCTTATTTTTGTTTCGGATGGAACTAATACCCCCTACTATGAGAATTCTGTTTACCCGTAAAACGGTACAGTTGAATTTATACGTGATTTCTAGACAAGTGAACTAATTTGATCCTGAGTGTATACGTGGTTTCTAGCCTTGAAATATAGACGAAACAATATAGATGACAGTTTCAGGAACAAGGTTTTCGGGCACACAATGATGAGATCAAAAAGCAAGAAAGTAAGATTGTATTAAGCTTTATATAGAATGTAGTATATGTTTAGCTAGAAAATTCGTCTCATTTACAATAATCACTGAGCTCACTATTTATAGCTATGTCTAGGGAAGAAGGTCCTAGGATCGTTCCCTCCTTTAATGTCAATTATGAGGGTCATTGATGAAGACGTAACGGTGAGTATAAATGCCAAATTCTCTTTAATGGACCGTCGCTCTTAATGCTGCAGAATATTCCCTTTTAAATGCTACCGGGCGCAGAGCATTTAACACACCTTTATGAATGTTATCCTTTCCGAAGACAAGCGAAATGGATGCGTTCGGTCTTCGGCCATCCCCATCTTGGGTTCCATGTGTCCTCTCTTTAGAAGGCCACATGTCATATCATATTTCACCCTACAGAGATAGTCTCCCTGCTTTTCGGTGACATAAATTTGTATTACCGAAAAATTGGTAGAAATACCTTTTTGGCGGGAATTACTATAACTCCCTCTGAAGGTTCCTGACAGTTGATTAAATGCACGTTTCTCCGCATTTAATGCCCCAAACACGTGTCATCCCATGATTCAGCACATTTTTTGCCGATTATCGAGGTAATCATGTCCATGAATTTAGCCGCCAAAACTTTACTTATACGCAACATTCTTTTCCTTTGCGTTCATAATTTCACGAGCTTCCGATTTGCATCTTTGTTTTCCATCTTTTCTCCAATTCTCTTCAAATACAAAACCTTTTCCTTCTTCCTTTTCAATGGCTTATTCCTCCAAGCGTGTCAGTTCTTCAAAGAACAAGAACAAAGCCGAGAACTTTGCTCCTCCAACGGTGGGTTCCATCATCCAAGAAAACTTAGTATCACAAAGGATCTTGAAGATAAATTTCCTACTGTTAACCCTCGTATATGGACTGTTAGCAGGTACCCTTATTCCATTCGTCCTTCTAGTATTCCTGCCGTGAAAGAAGACTGTCGTTGCCATGAGTTGGATATCATTGCTCCTCATCTATCGGAGTGAGTGATCCTACCCAAGGAAGGTTTTACATACTTTTACAAGTATCTCTTTACTTTGGGTGCGCTTTCTTTAAGCGGAGAGATTGATTCCATGATTGCGGAGTTTTGCCTTCGCTACCAAGTGTGTTTAGCATAGGTAAGTCCTTCAATGTGGAAGACGGCCGCCTGTCTTCGACGCTTGTTCTAGGAGACTGGAGAAGAGCTAACCTTAGCTCATATGATGAGTCTTTATTCTCCCAAAATCTTCCGCTGGGGAATGATAAACCTCTGCAAGCATGGCCACCATGCTTTGTTGTCCATAATAGATGATGACAACGTCCGTGGGTTGATGGAACGGTTCGTTGCAGTCGCCACCAACGACATCATTCCGACAATGGCTTCATCATTTCTGGCCGCTTGGAACCGCACTCGTAAGCTCTTTGTTTAGTATTTCTTTTTACTAGATATTCCTTTATGGCCGTATCAACTCTTCACCCTTCGCATGTTTAAGCAATTCGATGGATCCCACCGGTAGTGGAAGGTTTGGACCGGTGGATTCAGAAGATCTTGGACGTCACGATGCCCGAAACTCGTTTGTGGAAAGAACTGGCCTTTAAATACAGGTGGAACGGCAAAAATCATGATAATTTTAATTTACCTTGCTTCCATTGTTTTTTGTATATGGAGAACTTGGTTGAATCCTTCTGACTTGTTCATGAAATAAGGTCTACCTGCGGGCTCTGTTGCTGTCCCTGAGGAGGACGTTTTGGTTGATCCTGCTGATGCAGCGAGGCTACTTCAGGAAGCACTTACTCGAACAGGTATTTCCGGGCCTGTTTCGGGCACAAACACTTCTTTATGGAGTCCCCGGTCGGAGGATAAGCAACCAATGAGAAGGCGTTCCTCCGCGGCCGAGGAAAAGAATAAGAGGGCAAAGACTGATGCCCCCGAGTCATCTCCGGTGGCGATGACAACTAGTCCTCCTTCCGGGCCATTCATAGACACCGTAATAAATGATGATGATGAATAAGCTAGTGATGAGGGAGATTCTTTACATATAAGGTGGCGATCTTCATCATCTCAACAAGATGCTCGACCTGTTGAGATAGTTACACTAACTGAAGACGATGTCTCGGCACTTTGGGGAGAATCTGATTTGGTAGAAAATGCCAACTCCCATTTTCGAACCCCAATTGCTATAACCGGTGCTGCGGGGTTGAGTACCGGGTCCTTGCCGTCTTTGTTTGGTGAGCATCCAACAACCAGCACTGCATTTGATGCAGCTGCTTCTCACTCTTCAACTCCATCAGCTTCATCTCCACCTTCACCAATACCAGCAACTGCTACATCACTTCCATCTTTATTCACTCTTCCACCAACGGTTGCTACATCACCTCCATCGGCCATGTCTGACCATGAAGAACGTGTTCCTTTTCCACAGTCCCCAGTTCATGGGAATTTGGGGCAAAATTATGCTGCCCCTTCTGAGGATCCACAAATGAGGAGGAACGCTAATTTTTTGGTCTCTATCGGATGCAACTTGCTATCCCGACCGGTGGAGCTTGCTAATTATCTGAAGCCTTTGGCTTCAGAAAAAGACTGGAAAAAGATTCAAGCACTCTCGGGAGAGTGCTTATTGAACAATGCCATGCGCAACGTCGCAGCGGTACGTTCTTTTCTTCCTTTATTACTTCTTCTACTTTTATATGAATGTATTCTAAGTTTTACTTCTTCTTGTTTTCTAGGTCAACTTTCTTTCTTTTGAGGGCCTTCAAAGGTTGATTCATGAAAAGGAAGAACTTACTTCCGAACGGAATCAGCTATTGGGTGAACGAGACTAAATTGTTCTTCGCCTCTCTGAACTGGAAAGCAAAGCTATTGAGGCTGTTGTTTTGGAGGCTCGCTTGCAGCAAAGCGAGTAAGAAGTGGTAACCCATAGCCAAAAAATTGGCCCGCTGAGGGTTAGATTTGATGAGGCTAAGGCCAAATGGGCTGAAGTCCAGGACGTCGTTCTTGCTGATACCGAGCGCGAGGCTGCTACTGCCGAAAAAGTAATTAACTTAGAAGCATCCTTGAACTACAAAATCGAAGAGCTTGCTGCTGTGGGGGATGAAACACGCCCAGCTAGAAGAGAAGTGCAAGAAAAATATCGAGCATAATAGGCTCTTTAGTTCAACTGTCTGCGACCTTGATGTCAGCCTCAAATCTGCTAGGTCCGCCTGGGAAAGCCTTTCTGCCGAGGTTACCCGACTCAAAGAAGAACTTAAGCACCGAGCGGCTTCCCTCGTTGTTGAAAAAACTTACACCATATACAGCATGGGTAGAAAAATCTTGGAGGAGGCCAAAGCTGGTATCATCGACTTTGATGCCGAAATTGCTAAGGCCTGAAAGCTTGAGTTAGTTGCTAAAAATGGACTCCCGGTGCAGTCTTATGCTCCTGGTTATTCTGGTTCCGGTTCAGAGTTTTTGGAAACTGAAAAGGGATCGAAAGGTGACGATGTTGAAGACCAAACTGGGGAAAACATCGAGCCATCGGTGGACTCACCTACTTCTCCCGGGAATGCGGACACTGCGCTTCTTCCTGGTTCCGGAGGTTCTGTAGTTTAGCTTTTCTTTTCCTTTTCCCATTTTGAACTTTTACCGTTTTGGAATGTTCTTGTAAATAAAGATATATTTTTGCTCAAGTATCGTTTGAGTCTTACTTTCGTTTAAATATCCATGCAAGTCTTTAATCTTTGCATTTGCTCAAGGGTTCAACGCACATTTTCCTATTCATGCTTTACTATGTGTAATCTCGAATGTGTTTTCCTCGACGCACTTTGGTTCCGAGCATTATCCCTTTTATGTGAAGGTTTCTATAAGTATTTGCGCAAGTTTACTTTTGCGTCCTTTTCATACGTGGCTTCGGGTGTATTTTCCCCCGAAGACATTTTTGATTCCGGGCATAGATTCTTTCGGAACCAACCCTTAAACGTGAGGGTTTTTATAAGTATTTGCGCAAGTTTACCTTTTGCGTATTTTCATATGTGGCTTCAGGTGTATTTTCCCCCGAAGGAATTTTTGATTTCGGGCATAAATTCTTCCGGAACCAACCCTTTAATGTGAGGGTTTTTTATAAGAAAGGACCCTCTTATATTTACGGTGCTCTTAAAGAGGACGTCTCTTGTTTATTACGGTAATAACATTTGAAGTACTTGTTTAACATCCAAATGACAAAGTTTATTCATCGTTCAGAAAAGAAACATGATAAAAACAAAAGGATTTCATTTTATTCCTTTTATTTTCAAAAAATACATAAGCATTTGCTATGATGAAAAGAAATTGCCATTACTTGAGGCTATCTTGTACAACTTGTTTCTACGGAACTGGCTGCGCAGTCCCCGGTCCCGATGATGTGTTTAGTTTCTAGATTTTTGTTTCCCCGGTTGACGTGGCAGTCATTGTTGTCGTATCCTCATATCATTCCCCCAGTGTTAGAATGTGAAGAGTGCAAATTGGAACACTCGAAGTCTTGTATCTTCGAAGATTCCACTAATGAATTGCTAGAAAATTCTCAACTTGGTAACACAACTTTACTTCCCCTTAGGAATTTATGCTATCGAGCGAAGGAATATCTAACAACCCTCTAGTGGTTTGTACTCGTGAACAGTTGGGTAACCTTTGTTCGGTAGCAAACTTAACTTCCTAGTGAGAATTTGCTATCGAACCAAAGATTATCTAACCGTCCATGAGTGTAAGCTTGCTTGTTTTCCTTGCTATTAAAGGTCTTATTGTTGTTGTCTTCGTAGTATGCTTTCTGTTGATGCCTCGTTAAAAACTTGCCAGAAAAACCCAAGTGGGACAAAATCTGAACGAAGGGAAAAAGAGTGCAACACATACTTTCCGCTTAAATAATGTTCATCAGCAATAATATCTATTGAGGTATGCCACGTTCCAGTTTCTAGGAAACTTGTCTCCATTCTGGTTCTCCAACTCGTATGATCATTTCCCAGTGATAGCTGAAATCTAGTAGGGACCTTCCCACATTAGACCTAGCTTCCCCGCGTTGAGCTCCCGTGTGTTTTTGGTTACTTTCCTTAGAACCAAGTCTCCTACTTTGAAATAACGGAAGTTGGCTCTTCGATTACAATATCGCTCCATTCTCTGCTTTTGAGCTACCATTATTACATGCGCCAAGTCCCTGCGTTCCTCGAGCAGTTCCAAGTTGATTAACATAGCCTCGTTGTTCGATTCTTCGTCTTCCCGAAAATATCTTAAAGTAGGTTCACCTACTTATACCGAGATTAGGGCTTCAACACTGTACACAAGGAAAAAAAGAGTTTCTCCTGTACTCGATTTAGCCATTATTCGGTAGGCCCATAGAACTCTGGGCAATTCTTCGGGCCATTTTCCTTTTGTCGCTTCCAACCTTTTCTTGAGGTTTTGAATGATCACTTTGTTTGTTGACTCCGCTTGACCATTTGCGCTCGGATGTTAAGGGGAAGATGTGATCCTCTTTATCTTCAAATCTTTGAGGAACTTTGTAACTTTTGCACCGATAAACTGTGGCCCCTTGTCGCATGCTATTTCTTTTGGTATTCTGAATCTACAAATTATTTTTTTCCACAGGAAATCGACCACTTCTCGTTCTCCGATCTTCTGATAAGGACCTGTCTCCACCCATTTAGAAAAATGGTCAGTCAAAATTAAAAGAAACCTTACCTTTTCGGGAGCCGGTGGCAGCGGTCCGACGATGTCCATCCCCCATTTCATGAACGGCCATGGGGACAGAACCATGTCACGGCCCAACTTAACCCTCCGTACGGTGTCGTGATGGCACCTAGTCTTTACGACTAGGTAAGCCTAATATTACGAAAAATATATAGAAAACACAACATCTTAAAGATAAACAACATATTATGAATAGCCAAGAGTAGTACCACTCAGCATATACAAAATAATTTTTTCCAAGACCCAAAATATCACTAAGTCACAAGCTGCTATAATCTATGTAGCTCTATACAAAAGTCTGAAGATAATAAAGAAAGCCTATAGGCGAGGGAGTAGAAGGGGACTCCGAAGATCTGCGGACGCAAGCAGAAGTATCTTGAAGTCTCTTAGAATCAGCAACACGCACTAACCCCAATGCTGATAGCTCGTACCTGGATCTGCACACGAAAACTTGTGCAGGAAAGGGCATGAGTACACCACAATGGTACCCAGTAAGTGCCAACCCTAACCTCGGTCGAGTAGTGACGAGGTCAGGTCAAGGCCCTACCGGAGTAAATATAATAAATTAAATAGTAAAAGATATAAGTAAAATTTACGGTAACGCGGTTAAAGAAATTCTCAAAAATGTAACAGTTAAGGGAGCCCTCGGCACAGAACAAAGTAAACACAATAGGAAATCTCCCGGGATACCGTCCCGTAGTTCCGAATGAATATGCAGTACAGGGGTATCTCCCAGAATACGTACGTAGTCCCAAAGTAAATATGCAGTGCTGGGGGATCTCCTGGAATACGTCCGTAGTCCCAAAGTATATATGCACTGCTGGGGGATCTCCCGGAATACGTCCGTAGTCCCAAAGTAAATATGCAGTACTGGGGAATCTCCCGGAATACGTCCGTAGCCCCAAAGTAAATATGGATTGCTGGAAAATCTCCCAGAATACATCTGTAGTCCCAATTTAAATAAGCAACGCAAGATGAAATGGCAGGTATGGCATCGAGTTATACATTTTATACTGAACACAGACAAGGAAAATAGGGATTTAACTAAGCATGGCGCACAGAATGTCAAGTAGGCAGTTAAAACACGTAAGTATGCTTTTTCTAGTCTAAACTAAACAATTAAGCATATTAGTGCAATTTAATAAGAGGAACAATTTATGATTAAAAAAAGGATAAATGAGATTTTTTGTAATAACAGCCCGTGTACGTACTCGTCACCTCACGTACACGGCGCTCACACACTAAATAATATCGAAATATCCTAAGGGGAAAGTCCCCAACACAAGGTTAGGCAAGTCACTTACCTCGAACCGCTCAAATCACCTCGATAACACGTTCCTGCCACGAGTATCCGACTCCAAATGGCCCGAATCTATTCAAATAAATTGCATAATGTAAATATAACTACAAGCAACTAATTTAGCTAATTAATTCGAAGCTAAAGCGTGAAATTAGAAAAAATGCCCAAAACGTCACCTCGGACTCACGTCTCGGAATCGGGTAAAAATTATAATTTATAAACACCCATTCACTCACGAGTTCACTCGAACAAAAATCATCTAAATCCGACGTCAAATTCCCATTCAAATCTCAGATTTTTAATTGGGGAACCTTTTCCCCTATTTTCAAACTTCTACCCTCAAATTCCTTAATTAGACGAGGAAAACAACAATAGATTATTGTATTATGATCAAAATAGAGTTAGAATTCATTACCTAATAGTTCTCCTTCAAAATCCATCGAGAAATCGTCTCCTACCGAGCTCCGAATTGATTTTTGTGTTATGAAATTTCAAACCCTCGAAATCCCCTTTTCTGCCCAGCGATTTTCGCATCTGCGCTCATGGGGCCGCACCTGCGGTTTCGCACCTGCGGAAAAATCAACGCAGGTGCGGAATCACTTATTGGGCTAGGTCCGCATCTGTGACCCCTTGGGTTCCATCTGCGGCTCCGCTTCTGCGGACGACCAACCACACCTGTGTGGCTAGCATGCCCTGTCCATTTCCGCATATGCGAACTCTTAAGCGCACCCGCGGACTCCCCTCCGCAGGTGCGAAACACCAGAACTAGCAATGCACGAGATTTTCCTAAGTCCAAATTTCTTCCCGTTAAGTATCTGAAACACACCCGAGGCCCCCGGGACCTCAACCAATATACCAACCACTCCTAAAATACCATACGAACTTAGTCGAGCCTCTAAACCACGTCGAACAACACCAAAATCATGAATTAAGCACAGATTCAAGCCTAAGAATTTAAAATTTTCCAAATTCTACAAACGACGCTGAACCACATCAAATCTAGTCTGAATGACCTCAAATTTTACACACAAGTCACAAATGACACTACGAACCTACAACCACTTTCAAAATTCTATTCCGAGCTCAATATCAAAATTTTCACTATCGGCCGAAATCGCCGAAAAACTAACTTTCGCCAATTCAAGCCTAAATCTACTACAGACCTCCAAAACACATTTCGGACGCGCTCCTAACCCTAAAATTACTCAACGAAGCTAACAGATCGGCATAATTCCATTCCGGATCTGTCTTCACATAGTTCCGACTACGGTCCAAACTCTAAGGCTTAAACTCATAACTAGGGACTAAGTGTCCCAAAACTCCATGAATTCCATAACCAAACACTCCGGCAAATCCTAAAAGAAGAAACAAATATGGGGAAAGCAGATATTAGGGGATCGGAGCTCAAATTCTCAAAATGACCGGCCGGTTCATTACAGAACCGAATGTAAGGGTTTTGCCGGTTGGTGTACTAGTGGTGCGTACCGTTGGTACTTATCACATTTTCGTATCAAGTCTTTGGCGTCTTGTTCCATGCGAGGCAAATAATATCCTGTCCATGCCAACTTCAGCACCAAAGAATCTGCACCCGAGTAATTGCCGCATATCCCTTCGTGAACTTCTCTCATGACATAGTTAGCTTATGACGCTCCTAAACATTGGGCCAGCAGGCCTTGGAAGGATTTTTTTATACAATTGGACTCTCTTGAAGCTATATCATGCAGCTTTGGTGCATAACGCCTGTGATGCTTTGGGGTCTTTACCCGGAATTGCGCCAAAAAGAGCCCGGACCTTTACCACGTATTGTTGCATGCGTTCTTCTTTGGTATCAAAGATCCCGTAGACCTTATTTACAACCAGCTATGAGTCATATTTAATTTCGATAACCTCGGAATCAAGTCCCCGGGCAAATTCGAGCCCTGCAATCAAAGCTTCATACCCTGCTTCATTGTTAGTTAAAGGGATCGTTCTGATGGCTTGCCTTAGGGTTTCCCTTGAAGGCGTGATTAAGACTATTCTGAGTTCAAACCCCTTTACGTTAGAAGCTCCGTCCGTAAATAAGGTCCAGACCCCCGATTTTGATTCCGACACCATTAGTGCCTCCTTGGTTGCCAGAGGCAGCAGTCCCGGACTGAAATCGGCCACGAAGTCACCCAAGACTTGCAACTTAATTAAAATCCTCGGTTTATATTCTATGTCAAACTCACTCATTTTGACTGTCCATTTGGCCAATTTGCTCGAGAGCTCGGGTTTATAGAGGATGTTCCGCAAAGGAAAAGTAGTCACCATGACTATCGGGTGACATTGGAAGTACGGCCTCAGCTTCCGAGCGGTGACTACGAAGTTAAGGCCAGTTTTTCCAAATGTGGGTAGCGAGTTTCTGCTCCCGTTAAAATTTTGCTAAAGTAATAAATAGGAAATTGCGTACCTTCGTCCTCCCTGACTAAAATAGCACTTACAGCAACATCTGAAACTGCGAGGTAGACTAGTAGTGTTTCACCTTCTTTTGGTTTTGTGAGCAATTGAGGGCTCGGTAAGTACTTCTTCAGATCCCTCAGAGCCTGCTGGCACTCTGGTGTCCATTTGAAATTCTTCTTCTTTTTGAGCAGTGTGAAGAAATGATGACATTTTTTCGATGACCGGGAAATGAACCTACTCAAAGCTGCTAATCTTCCTGTGAGCCTTTGGACTTCCTTTACGTTCGACAATTGATTCGGGATATCCTCTATGGCCTTGATTTTGTCAAGGTTTACCTCAATTCCCCTTTGTGAGACCAGAAATCCCAAAAACTTACTAGAATTGAACCCGAACGTGCACTTCTGAAGATTAAATTTCATGTTATGCTTTCTCAGGATGTCGAATGTTTCTTACAAATGTTTAAGATGTTCACCTGCATTCAAATACTTAGCGAGCATATCGTCTATATAAACTTCCATAGTCTTTCCTATTTGCTTTTCGAACATCTTATTTACGAGCCGTTGATAAGTGGCTTCGATGTTTTTCAACCCGAAGAGCAATACATTGTAACAATATGTACTTAAATTTGTTATAAATAAATTTTTTTCCTAATCTTCCGGGTTCATCTTGATTTGGTTGTACCCGGAATAAGCATCAAGGAAACTCATCAACTTGTTCCCGGTCGTGGCATCAATCATTTGATCGATATTTGGCAGTGGGAATGAGTCTTTCGGGCTCTCCTTATTAAGGTCTTTATAGTCTACACACATGCAAAATTTATTGTTCTTCTTAGGAACTACTACTACATTGGCTAGCCAGTCCGGATATCTTACCTCTCGGACCGAACCGATTTTAAGCAAGCGGGTTACCTCTTCTTTTACAAATTTATTCATGGTCTCGGCAATAGGACGTTTCTATTTCCATCGGGATACCTGTCATATCAACTTGTGCACGTTTCTATTTCCATCGGGATACCTGTCATACCGAGGTACGTTGGGATCCAAACTCAACTTGTGCACGTCTATTTCCATTGGGATACCTGTCATATCCTCGTGCGACCATGCTAAACAATCAGCATTAAATTTAAAGAATTCAACAAAATCATACCTGAGCTCTGGGTGCAGTCCTGTCCCCAAATGGAATTTTCTCTCTAGGAATTCCTCAAACAAGGCAACTTGCTCCAGTTCCTCCGTTGTGGACTTTATTGCGTCCGTCTCCTCTGGAACTTGGAAATATCTTTGCACTTGATATTGTTCTGATGACTCTGTTCCCAGGCTAGCTCCTTCTGGTTCGGGAATAGGCGTCGTTTCATGTAATTGCTATGCCATGTGTTCCTTCCCTTTGCTACTGGAAACTGAGATTGCATTCATCTCCCTTGCTGATAGTTGATCACCTCTTATCTGCTTGATTCCTCCGGGCGTTGGAAACTTTAGCAATTGGTGATATGTTGAGGGTACAACTTTTATCCCGTGTAACCATGGCCTTCCCAGGATGATGTTGTATACTACTTCAAAGAGAGTTATTTTCATTACTCTTTCAGCATTTGTGAGCAGCAAAATCTCTCCCCGGGTCGTCACGCTCGCAAGGTTGAATCCAGTGAGGAGCTTTGTTGCCAGAATAATGCTTCCGGTGAGTTTAGATTGCTCCAATACTCTCCATTGTATGATATTAGCCGAACTTCCTGGTTCCACTAGAACACGTTTAATCTTAAAATCTAACACATTCAAATAAATTACCAGCGCGTCGTTGTGTGGTAACAACAATCCGTCTGCGTAATCCTCTGTGAAAGTGATATCGTCTTCCTGGAGTCTTACTATAATTTATTGATACTTTCGTCTTCTTCACTACCGAAAAGGTGACCCCGTTAATCTTATTCCTCCCCGAAGATCATATTGATCATTTGGCATTGAGGTTCTTCTCCTGCTTTTGGAAGTTCCGCGTTGTCTCTGTTACGACCATAAATGTTCTTAGCACGGTCACTCAAGAATTCTCTGAGGTGACCGTTCTTCAATAGTGTTGTAACCTCCTCTCGGAGGTGTCGGTTGTTCCCTGTCCGGTGACCATTTATACCATGGTACTCGCACCATAAGTTGGGATCTCTTTGGCTAGAAGCAGATCTCATAGGTCTCGGGAATCATGCATCTTTAATGTTTCTTATGGCTGACACTAGCTCCACTATACTGACGTTGAAGTTATATTCCGATAACATAGGGTAAGAAGGATCCCGAGACCCCGACGTCTCCTTATCCTGGAGTGATCTATTGTTTCGACCACAATCGATCCCTCTGTCAGTGATGAACTTGTTTGTTGCCCTGAAGTTTCTGCCACGGCCTTCGGTCGGCTCGTAGGGAAAAAATCGGCCCCTCAAAATCCGTGTGTCCAGGTCGTAGTCAACCTTTGATTTTTCTCTACTCTTCTCCCGTCCTTTAGCCTATGATGTGAAACCGTCCTGGTCATCTTCGATCCTTATCTTTGACTCGTACTGGCTATGGACATGCCCAAATTGTTGCTTAGAACTCAAGCATGCTCTCATTCAGCTTCCGGGAAGCGTTTGAGCTTCTCGGGTTCAACCCTTTGGTGAATGCTTCAGCTGCTCATTCATCCGGGACAACCGTGAGCAACATTCTTTCTTTCTGGAATCGGGTAACGAACTCTCGTAATAATTCGAATTTGCCCCGTGCGATCCTGAATATGTCGGTTTTCTGGTATTGTACTTTTCTAGCCCCCGTATGAGCCTTGATAAAAGAATCCACAAGCATCTCAAAGGAATCTATGGAATACTTGGGTAATAATGAATACCACGTTAGGGCTCCCTCGTGAGAGTTTCTCCAAATTTCTTTAGCAGCACAGATTCAATTTCGTGAGGAGCTAGATCATTTCCTTTTAACGTCATTGTGTAGGTGGTAATATGCTCCTGTGGGTCTAAAGTCCTGTCATACTTTGGCATTTTAGACATTTTGAACTGCTTCGGGATTAGTTCTGGTGCCGCGCTCGGCTTGTACGACAATTGAGTATACTTCTTCGAGTTCATGCCTTTCAATATTGGTGGCGCGCCCGAGATTTGGTCCATGCAGGTGTTTACTTCCCTCATAAACCGTAAAAGTTCATTCTTAAACGGGTCATTTTCGTTGTTGAGGCCGGATCTGCTCCCCACAGCCCCATCGAAGCCAACTTCACCCCTGGGAGTATTGTTGTCGACTCTCTGCATTATTTGGCTTGCGGGGACAATGGGAGGAATTGGATCTCGTCTGTTTGCATTATTCGAAGCCCCCGATAGCGCCTGCTTCAGTTCTGTCATAACCTGATCCTGCCACATGAGATGGCCTAGAATGATTGCCTGTTGCTCTCGCAGGACCCTCACCGCATCCACGACATGCTCCTCGTCAGCATCATCAAGAGTTGTCTCTCGAGCCTATCGAGGGTTCTGCCTGTCATGCACCAGCGTGGCATCATTTCCTCATTTTGAGTGTCATTGATTGAATTATGGGTGTTTAACAGGCGGGCTGGGACAGGCTGTATACAAAAAAAACTAGCCCGTCTGTTTAACGTTCCGGGCTGGTTAGCGGGCTGAAATAGCGGTCTGTTAGCAGGTTGTACATTTTCGGGTTTTTTTGGGCCCGTCCGGGTTCGGTCTTAACGGGTCCGGACCGGGCCGGGCTATTTTTTTTAAAGTAAATTTTATTTTTCTTATTCAATGTTATTGATACTTAAGTGTTTGCAAACTTTTAATTCTTCCCGATCTTTCTTAATATCGTATTTACCCATTAACCCTCCAGTACCCGGGTTAAGTTTTTGTTGCCAATCTTCCTCATCTACTCCCCAATCAAGAGGGTGGTTGTCTACCATGTGCCTACGAAGTTAACCCATTCCTCCTCCCTTACCGGTCTCATGTTTATAAATATCCTTACAAATTCTACATCTTACATAATTGTTATCTTCTTCTAGTCTGTCAAAAAAATTCCAACACTTACTTCTTAATCTTCGATTCTTCTTAATAGGGAGGGAGGCCTACTTGTATTACCACGACTTTCACCCCTAATATTTTGAGTTTGACTAGCATTACCAGGTGTAGCTGGTGGTGTTTCAAGATTTTCAGGTGATTGAATATCATCTAAATTATCATCTAAATCATCATCTATACCATAATTTTCTTGAAGTCACTCATAATCTACATTTAAATTTTCAGGTGAACTTTCAGAAATATGTGTAAAGCTACTAAAAGAACCAGCATCACCTCTTGACTTTTTGGAAGTTTTCTTACTACCACCTCTACTAATGCACGATTTTTTGGCTGCTCTAAATATATCCATTATGTAAATTAAATTAATAATTTTAAATAATAAAATAAGTGTACACCAAAGAAGAGAAAGAGATGGAACGAGTGTACCGGGATTCCGGATGCCGCACTAAATTTGATATCAAAAATCAAACTTCAATTGATAGACCGATACTTGATAGTTGATACTTGATACCACACTTCACTTGAATACTTGATATTTGATAATAATAATTTTATAATGGCTAAACTAAATATTTGATAAAACATGAAATAATAAGTAATTGAGAATTTAAGAACAATAATCAATATTATCAAGAGAGAATTGAGAGAGAATTAGAATAGTAACAGAGTGAATTGTGAGGAAAAATGAAGAAGAAGGGGGGTTATTTATAGTTTTTAAAAGGTTAAAATTATAATTTATCAAATATTAGGGGTGAGGGGCTATTTTCTTAAGGGGTAGGCCGAAATGGCTATTTCTGCAAACAAGGGTTGTTGGTCAACGATCATTTTTGAATTTGACCGTTGGCAACGGTCCAGAAAATTAAAAAAAATAAAAATTATAACGAAAATCGGGTTGGACCGAGCTGTGGCCCGTTAAAAATCCGTTAACGGATTACCGGGCTAAGCGGGTTCCGGTGCACCGGTATCCAAAAACTTTTTGTCTAAAACCCGCTCCTCGCCCAACTCGTCGCAGCCCACCCCAAATGCTACAGTACCGGGCTGACCCGGGTCGAACCGGATTGTAAACGGGCCATCCCGACCCGATTAGCAGGTATAGATTGAATCCTCGAAATGAGGTTGATCCCCTCGAATTTCTGAATTGTATGTGTTGTTAACAGTGTTGTCTGCCATTATTTTGGGGTTTTTTCTAAGACAAAAATAATCAAATCGCGTTAGTAAAAAAGACAAGAATCAATTTAATTGCACGACTGTCTAGGCCCCACGGTGGGCGCCAAACTGTTTACCCGTAAAATGGTACAGTTGAATTTATACGTGATTTCTAGACAAGTGAGCTAATTTGATCCTGAGTGTATACGTGATTTCTAGCCTTGAAATATAGACGAAACAACATAAATGGCAGTTTCAGGAACAAGGTTTTCGGGCACAAAATGATGAGATCAAAAAGCAAGAAAGTAAGATTATATTAAGCTTTATATAGAATGTAGTATATGTTTAGCTAGAAAATTCGCCTCCTTTACAATAATCACTGAGCTCACTATTTATAGCTATGTCTAGGGAAGAAGGTCCTAGGATCGTTCCCTCCTTTAATGTCAATTATGAGGGTCATTGATGAAGACGTAACGGTGAGCATAAATGCCAAATTCTCTGTAACGGACCATCGCTCTTAATGTTGCAGAATATTCCCTATTAAATGCTACCGGACGCAGAACATTTAACACACATTTATGAACGTTATCTTTTCCGGAGACAAGCGAAATGGTTGCGTTCGGTTTTCGGCCATCCCCGTCTTGGATTGCACATGTCCTCTCTTTATATGGCCACATGTCATATCATATTCACCCTATACAAATTCCAGATTCATGTTTGGTTGGTGTTATGCACGCGTTGATTTATGTATAACACCCTTTAATCCTTTTTTGTTTTTAAATTTTCTTATCTTATCTTCTTCCTTCCTTTTGTTCTTTCTTTATGTTACACTGTTGTTGCAAGGAAACCAATATGATTCCAATTTTGTCATCAGTTCTTTCTTTTTCTATTACTTAGCTTCTTAATTGCAATTTTAAAACTCACAAGAAATAATGAGAATTAAGAGACTTACAAAAAAGTTTTTCTAGAAAAGCTTTGTACAGAAAAATTCAGTTATTTCTTCTTCAGTTTCTTCTTCCCAAATGATTTTTACAAACTCAGTTTTGACCATTTTATTTTCAAAACCAGAAACTTATAATCCTTCTGCATGCTCAACCGGTCATTTGTTTCCCTCATTAAAGTTCGCCGCTGGAGATTGTCCTGGGAGCAGCTAGTAACTCGAGGAAACCTGAGATTGTTTTCAGCCTTTAAGGAGGAACAAAGAGGGAGAGGAAGAGAGAGGAACAAAAAAAATTATGACTAGAAATAATGAAATCCACCGGAAGTTCGTCAGATTCCGGCCATATTTTCAATAATGTTTCGGTCAAACCCCCTTTTTCCTCTCCTTCATTTTAATATTAGGAATTTAAAAACTAGAACAACAAAATCTTTATACGTAGTATAAAGCTTGTTCTTTAAATATAGTAGATCCCATTTTGTCATAAAATAATAAGAGAACGGAACAGTGAGAAATAATAATTTTGGCGAAGGAGTAAATAACGGGCACAAAGGGGGTTTCTATCCTAATTTTGTTATAAATATATTATATCATGGATGTTAATTTAGTACTCAATTGTAAATAAGCTTCCTAAAGAAGTTTATCCATATGAGACTCCGCCGTAAATATGTTTATCTATTTAGTACTCTATTGGAAATAAGCCTCCTGAAGAAGTTTATCCTTTCGGTACTCCGTTATGCATAAATATTAACTATGGTAGAAGATTATCTATATCTGGCACAACAGCTTAGAGTAGCAGCTTACAAGTAGCTTGCAGTAGCAGCTTACACAGAAACTTCTTTTCTTCTATAAATAGAGGAGAATTCAGTCCATTATGTACATAAGTTTGAAGTTTGAATAATATATCAGTTTCTCTCTATACTTGTCTTTACTTTACTGTCTTTATTTTATAACACGTTATCAACACGAAACTCTGCCATCTCGAGAAAATACTTTGAAAGTATCAGAGGTACGAACTTTCTTTTTCTAAATAATGTCAAAACTTTCTAAACTTGAGTTTGTAACCCTGGATATATCGGGGTAAAAGCTACATGTCTTGGGTGCTTGATGCCGAAATTCATCTTGATGCGATGGGTCTGGCAGACATCATCAAAGATAAAAATCAGGCATCAAACCAAGACCATGCCAAAGCAATGATATTCCTACGCCATCACCTTGATGAGGGCCTGAAAATGGAATATCTTACTGTTAAAGATCCAATCATACTGTGGAATAATTTGAAAGATAGATATGACCACCTGAAGATGGTCGTTCTTCCACAGGCACGTTATGATTAGACTCATCTAAGGCTACACGATTTTAAATCTATCAGTGAGTATAATTTTGCTATGTTCAGAATTATTTACCAATTGAAACTATGTGGTGATAATATTACTGATCATGATATGTTGAAGAAAACTTTCACCACTTTTCATACCTCGAATATGCTCCTGCAGAAGCAATATCGAGAGATGTGATTCAAAAATTATTCTGAACTTATCTCACATCTTCTTGTAGCCGAGCAACATAATGGGCTATTAATGAAAAACCACGAAAGCTGACCTACTGGTTCTTGTCCATTCCCTGAAGTGAATGAGACTAACCTCCACCAGGCTAAGCGTGGAAGAGGACATAGCCCCAGTCGTAGTCATGGCCGTGGTCGGGGAGGAAACTCTAATCGTGGTAATAACAATGTACCAAAGAACCCTCCTCACCACCAGCAGTGGAAAAGGAAGGAACAAAAGCATGAAGGGTGCAAGCAACAAAGCCAGAAAATGCATGCTATAGATGTGGAGAAAAATGCCACTGGTCACGTACATGTGGTACGCCAAAGCACCTGGTTGAGCTGTATCAAGCCTCCCTGAAGAAGACAGAGAAAAATGCTGAAGCAAATTTTATTTCTAAAGATAATTTAGACTTCATGCATTTGGATGTAGCTGATTATTTTGCACTCCCAGAAGGAGAAACAAGTTATGTGATCGGTAGTGAATCTGTAGAAATATAAATATTTCAATTTTTGTTGTTTGTAGTAGATAGTATGGTTATGTAATTATTGTACATAAATAAAAGTTATGCTTTAAAAATGATGTTCACTATCATATTTATTTTGTTTATGTCATTTTGAAGAATATGGATAATCCTCAAATTATGTTTGGATCAAAGACCAATCATGAAGATATTTGTGTAATTGATAGTGGAATAACTCATGCCATATTCAAAGATCAGAAATACTTTTCTTATTTGCATAAGGAAAAAGCAAATGTTTCAACAATTTTTGGTAATATAAGTTTGATTGAAGGCTCCGGAAGAGCTACTGTATTTCTGTCTAAGGGAACAAAACTTATTATCGACAATGCATTGTTCTCCTCCAAGTCCCGAAGAAACTTGTTGAGTTTTATAGACATCCGCCGAAATGGATATCATGTTGAGATAATAGATGAAATGAACGTGGAATATCTTTGTATTACAAAGAATATTTCTGGCCAGAAATGCATTGTAGAAAAGTTACCAACTTTATCTTCTGGCTTATATTATTCAAAGATTAGTACAGTTGAAGCACACTCTATCGTAAACCGGAAGTTTACTGATTCAAATACTTTTGTGCTTTGGCATTGCTGTTTGGGCCATCCTGGATCAATAATGATGAGGCGAATTACTGAAAATTCGAGTGGGCATCCATTAAAGAACCTGGAGATTCTTACAAATGATGAATTTTCTTGTGATGCTTGTTATCAAGGCAAAATGATCACTAGACCATCACCAATGAAAGTTGGCATTGAGTCCCCTGCCTTTTTAGAACGTATACATGGGGATATATGTGGACCTATTCACCCACCAAGTGGACTGTTTAGATATTTTATGGTCCTAATAGACGCATCTTCAAGATGGTCTCATGTGTGCCTACTATCATCTCGCAACCTGGCGTTTGCAAAGTTATTAGCCCAAATAATTCGATTAAGGGCACAATTCCCAGATTATCCTATAAAGGCTATTTGCCTTGATAATGCTGGAGAATTCTCATCTCAAACTTTTGATAATTATTGTCTATCAGTTGGAATAAAAGTTGAATATCCTGTAACTTATGTTCATACTCAAAATGGCCTTGCAGAGTCATTTATTAAACGGCTACAATTGATAGCAAGACTACTACTTATGAAAACAAAATTGCCCACTACTGTTTGGGGTCATGCTATCTTGCACACAGCATCACTTATCCGTCTCAGACAACCACATTATAATAAATATTCTTCGTCACAATTAGTTTTTGGTCATGAACCAAATATTGCCCATCTACGAATTTTTGGATGTGCTGTATATGTACCAGTAGCACCACCACAGCACAGTAAGATGGGCCTCCAAAGAAGGTTAGGAATATATATTGGGTTTGAATCACCCTATCTTGAACCATTGACGAGAGATTTATTTACTGCTCGATTTGCAGATTGTCGATTTGATGAAACAAATTTCCCACAATTAGGGGGAGAGAAAAAGGAAATCAAAAGAGAAATTGTGTGAAAAGTTTCATCATTATCTCACTTTGATCCACGTACCCCTATATGTAATCAGGAGGTCCAGAAGATCATCCATTTACAGAATATAGCAAATCAAATGCCATACGCATTTACTGATTTGAAAAGGATAACTAAGTCGCATATCCCTGCAGAGAATGTACCTATCCGAATTGATGGCCCAACAGGACCATCTACTAGCATGAGAGCTAGTAAACCTAAAGCACGCCTGAAGCATGGTAGACCTTTGGGTTCTAAGGATCGAAATCCTAGAAAAAGAAAATCGACAAATGATCAAAATGATATTATGAAGGGATCTCCTGAAGAGACCCAATATCTGATTAGTTATGAGATTCCTGAAGAAATCAATGAACCTGAGACTCAAGTGAGTGAGGAACTTTTAATAAGTTCTACTGGTGATGGGATTAATTTAAATCGATCTGAAATAGTGGTGGATAATATTTTTGCATATAATGTTGCACTTAACATTATGCAAGATAGTGAGAATCTTGAACCCCGATCTGTCGAAGAATGTCGACAAAGATCTGATTGGCCAAAATGGCAAGAGTCAATTCAATCAGAATTGAAGTCACTTGCTAAAAGAGAGGTCTTTGGACCAGTAGTCCAAACACCTGCTGGTATAAAGCCAGTTGGTCATAAATGGATTTTTGTGCGAAAGAGGAATGATAAAAATAAAGTTGAAAGATACAAGGCTTGCCTTGTTGCACAAGGATTCTCATAATGACCTGAAGTCAATTATGAAGAAACATATTCACCAGTTATGGATGCCATAATATTTCGATATCTCATCAGTTTAGCCTTACGTGAAAGGCTTGAAATACATCTAATGGATGTGGTTACAGCTTATCTGTACGGGTCACTTGATAATGAAATTTACATGAAAATACCTGAAGGATTTAAAATGCCTGAAGCATATTCAAAATCTCTGGAAATGTACTCAATCAGATTACAAAGATCTTTCTACGGTTTAAAGCAATCTGGGCGCATGTGGTATAATTGCCTCAGTGAATATTTGCTGAAAGAGGGTTACATAAATGATGTTATTTGTCCATGTATTCTTATAAAGAAAATGGCTTCAGAATTTGTTATACTTGCTGTTTATGTTGATGACATAAATCTTGTTGGAACTTCAGAATAGCTCAAAAAGGCAATTGAATATCTTAAAAAAGAATTTGAGATGAAAGATCTTGGAAAGATAAAACTTTGTCTTGGTCTGCAGAGCATTTAGCAGATGAGATCTTTATCCATCAATCTGCCTATACAAAAAGGGTCTTAAAACGCTTTTACATGGACAAAGCGCACCCATTGAGTACACCAATGGTTGTTCGATCACTTGAAGTGAATAAAGATTTGTTCCGACCTCCAGAAGAGGATGAGGAACTCCTTGGTCCCGAAGTACCCTATCTCAGTGCAATTGGTGCACTAATGTATCTTGCTAATGCTACAAGGCCTGATATAACATTTTCTGTTAATTTACTAGCAAGATATAGTTCTTCTCCTACACAGAGACATTAGAACGGGATTAAGCATATATTGCGATATTTAAAGGGAACTCTTGATATGGGTTTGTTTTATGCTAACAAAGACAGTGCAGATCTTGCTGGCTATGCAGATGCAGGTTATTTATCTGATCCCCATAAAGCTAGATCTCAAACCGGGTATCATGCCGAAATAATAGCTATTCATGAAGCAAGTAGGGAATGCGTATGGTTGAGATCAATAATTCATTTTATTTGAGAAAAATATGGTTTGGAATGTGAGAAAAGACCCACAATTTTATACGAAGACAATGATGTATGCATAGCCCAATTGAAGGGAGGATTTATAAAAGGAGATAGAACGAAGCACATTTCACCAAAATTATTCTACACACACGATCTTCAAAAAAATGGTGACATTGATGTGCAACAAATCCGTTTAAGTGACAATTCGGCAAATTTATTCACTAATTCTTTACCAACTTCAACTTTTGAGAAGATGGTATATAAGATTGGAATGCGAAGACTTAAATATTTGTAACAAGTTTTTCATCACGGGGAGTAAAATATGCGATGTACTCTTTTTTCCTTACTAAAGTTTTTTCCCACAGGGTTTTCCTTATAAGGTTTTTAATGAGGCAGCTAGCAATGCGTATTACTAAATATGTGTACTCTTTTTCCTTCACTAGGAGTTTTTTCCACGGATTTTTTTCTAGTAAGGTTTTAATGAGGTACATTATCTTTTAATGAATATCCAAGGGGGAGTGTTATAAATATATTATATTATGGATGATCATTTAGTACTCCATTGTAAATAAGCTTCCTGAAGAAGCTTATCCATATGAGACTCCGCCGTAAATATATTTATCTATTTAGTACTCTATTGAAAATAAGCCTCCTGAAGAAGCTTATCCTTTCGGTACTCCGTTATGAATAAATATTAACCCATGGTAGAAGATTATCTATATCTGGCACAACAGCTTAGAGTAGCAGCTTGCAGCAGCAGCTTGCAGTAGCAGCTTACACAGCAGCTTCCTTTCTTCTATAAATAGAGGAGAATTCAGTTCATTATGTACATAAGTTTGAAGTTTGAATAATATATCAGTTTCTCTCTATACTTGTCTTTACTTTATTGTCTTTATTTTATAACAATTTTGATTTTGTATCTTTATTTTTCTTATGTAAAGTTATTTGACTTGTCAAGTTTTAAGAATCCCACGTGTCAAACAATTAGCATTATTTTTTAAGGATGTTGACTTTTCACGCGCTTGATGTGAGTAAATCACACTTTCTTTATAACATTCACTTAAGGGGGCATTTGACAAGAGTTGGTTGCTCTAGTGGTGAGCACCCTCCACTTCCAACCAAGAAATTATGAGTTCGAGTCACCCCAAGAGCAAGGTGGGAGTTCTTGGAGGGAGGGAGCCGAAGGTCTATCGGAAACAGCCTCTTTACCCCAGGGTAGGGGTAAGGTCTGCGCACACACTACCCTCCCCAGACCCCACTAGTGGGATTATACTGGGTTGTTGTTATTGTTGTACTTAAGGGGGCATTAGTTCCACCCGAAACAAGAACAAGGGGTTAAAAAATTACCCATAAAGTTAGAATGTGAAATTCCATTTTTGGACAAGTTTAAGGGTTAACTTATGTATTTTCCCTTGGCATTCAACTATGTTTCATTTTAGTTATATTAATTGGGCGTTTGGACATAAGAATTGTAAAATGTTAAATCAAAAATGAATTTTTTTGTCAAGTGAAAATAGTATTTGAAAATTAGAGTTGTGTTTGGACATGAATATAATTTTGAGTTGTTTTTGAAGTTTTGTGAGTGATCTGAGTAAAAATTTTGAAAAATAACTTTTATGAATTTTCAAACTTTGGAAAAATTCAAAAATTCATCTTCTAGTGAAAATTGAAAATTTTATGGCCAAACATTGATTTAGAAAAAAAGTGAAAAATTTTCGAAAAAAAGTGAAAAAATTCTTATGTCCAAACGGGCTCTAACTACTCATATGTGTAAGTTTCCATAATCAAACTTTTGACTTAGTGGTCCGGAGAGGACTCTCTCAGCCACTATGAATAAGATGATCGATTTTTAGCAATGGAATTCATTAGTAGCTAAATTCAGTTTATTTCCAACTGATTGTTGCTGCATCTTGACATGAGACACCCCAAATAGAACCACACCCCTAGCTATTGAGATGAGAGTGTCCTAATAAGTTATATGATTATGGTTTTGATAATTTATCAAACTTCATTAGGGAACTGGA